>NC_135563.1:21912150-21927150 GCF_964340395.1 Glandiceps talaboti | reverse complement strand
AGAAAACTTCAAGGCAGCAGTATTTTCATGGAAACCGTTCTTGGTTGACAAATCGACGTACATGTCTCAATTGTACATGTTATGAAAAGTACAAAACAAATCATAAAACAAAACGTAGAAAGTATTTGCTTTCATTTTGGGCATAGATAACAGCATAGGACCAATTCGTATGCATAGTATAAAACTTGTTATCTGTTTTATAATCTTACAAAACATCTAATGAAATAGAAATACAGATACATACATGGGATAGGGCTATTTTTTTGGATAAATCTGCTCAAAGAAAACAATAGAAAAAAGATGAGATTTGGTTCCTTCTTGTATAAGTGTATTTTCTGTAACCATCTTTACATTTGTGTATTTTGGTAGCAATTAAATCTCATTAATACATACGTGTATTGCGATTGGCATGTGAATAAGGTATAGGTCCAGATACTCCATCTTAAGCAATTTTAAACTTTCATAATACGCCCGTCGTACATTTTGTGGCCGCATACAGGTGGGACTCAACTGTGAATATAAGAGTACATTGTTTTGCTACTTGGCAAGATTTCCATTTGTTTACCACATCATTAACCAAATTCTATTTTGTTTCATTATGTTCGTCATTCTAATCTAATCTAATCTAATCTAATCTAATCTAATCTAATCTAATCTGATCTAATCTAATCTAATGTAAGGTAATGTAACACAACGCAACGCAATGCAACGCTACGCTACGCTACACAACACAACACAACACAACACAACACAACACAACACAACACAACACAACACAACACAACACAACACAACACAACACAACACAATTCAATACAGGGCAGTTTTCTTTAGGCCAGAATAGTGTAACATAGAAACATGGCAAATTCGGGACTTTGGTTTTAATTCATTTATTTTGTTTGTGATGTGAATAAAAAACTGATATCTCACGTGACCACAAAATTATCGTGGTTGTGTAACAAGGTTTTACACCAAACTCCATGACTGTACGCACGGATCTGTTTTTACTGGTGGTGAATCGGCACCAGAAATTATACTAATTGTGTGAATTATCATGTGTCGTGTCGTGTCGTGCTTAACATGATATGAACTTTAACCTCTAAAATGTATCACTTTAGTATTAACATATGACTTAAATAAAGATTGAGAAAATGGCTGACAAGATTATAATGATTATGTGCTATGCACATTTAATTTTTAGTCACATTCGGCTGGTGTATGAGAGAATATTATCCATGGTTACCTCTCTGGTAAAGATGTTTTTTGTTTCAATTCCAAGGGGTAGTCACCTACATTTTTAGTCAGAAAAGATTAATACATATAACGGGACTTGAAGGAGTGACAAAGCTTATGAATCCGTAGGAACAGGTATACGGCCTGTTGACCTAATTGAGGTGAACGTTTGAATAAGGTGACTGGTAATAAGAAGACACGTCTCTCTATGTTGATAAAAGAGTACGTGTGCCACTGCTCATAAGTTATATCACTAATATCGCTACAGTCCCGTCCAGTCGTAATTTTGGTTACAACCATATTACGCAATCACGTGAGATCCACAACAGGACTGCACAGCACAGTATAGTGCAACAGTACTGTTTATGCCAGAACAGTACAACAGTACATAACAAAACATCTCTCAATCAATCAATCAATCAATCAATCAATCAATCAATCAGTCAATCAATCGATCGATTGATCAATCAATCAATCAATCAATCAATCAATCAATCAGTCAATCAATCAGTCAGTGGCTAGCCATCTTTTGGCCATCTTAAAAATGATGTCTACAGATATCTATCGATCAGTATTTGCAAGTTTTTTATTTACAAAAACAGTTGGTATAATGAGTCAGTGGGTAACAAGTGAAATTTAATTGATTCAATCCAAGTTGGAAAAGAGAATAAATTCCACTTTTTTGATGTCGTCTATAATTTAGCATTCATGTCAAATCAATTTATCATCACTTTTATCAAACTTTATTCAGATATCTAATTTCAAATAGTTAATGAAAACGACCGCAGCTGTATGTTTACCTTGCCGATGATAAATAGATCCTCTCTCTTCACACTGCCCTCATCGACAATATCTTTCAAAACATCACCGATGACATCTTCATTCTTATAGGCTGGAGCACAATCAAAACATCTGTAGCCGATATCAATGGCACATTTGATCGCCTTTTTCAGTTCTTCACCTTTCAACTACATATATCAACGAGAAATATCAAACGATAACAATTTAATGTATATCACTTATTTCATATCCAACTGGAACAAAGGAACCGTGTTACAAACAAACATACAAACAAACAAATAACAAGCATAGACTAGACAAGTTTCCTAAAATTATGCGTGAGTAACTAAAATACACTAAACACATTAGTAATCATATAGCTGACTGATGGCGCTATTTATAGATGAGTGCAATAATACTTTCGTGTATACACGCTCGATCGTGTACTACACGTTTCTCTATAAGTGAAGCTACCCCTGTAGTTTAATACTCGTGTATTTATTGCTTCCACTTACTCGCGAACATTTTGAGTAAACGTGTATTTTTATGTGTTTTCTTTGTTGTTTGCTTGCAATTGCTTGCATACATGTGTTTGTTTGTTTGTTTGTTTGTTTGTTTGTTTGTTTATAGGTTCCTTGAGATATATTGCCAACCGCCATGTGCATGTATCTGATGATTGACATGCACTTTCTTCCCATGCTTTTATTCAAAATCTATTTAAAGGTATGACACCAATTTGTTCAACAACTAGTCGACTGGGTCTCTGACTACAGCATGTAAATAATAATAATAATAATAATAATGATGATGATGATGATGATGATGATGATGATGATGATGATGATGATGACAAAACGCCAATAGTCAATATATGTAATTGAAGAATCGTGTTCGTTGTGAGATCTGACAGCAAATATACACAGTGTTAACAGCTAGCATTCAATCAATAACTCAAGGTCAGATGGTGCAACTTATCGATTCAGATAAGGCGAGCTGGTTTTTTCATTTTTGCTACAGTTCTACATTAATTTCGAAGATGTCTAGAATTATGTTTGGATGTTTGATGTTAACGTGATAAATTAGAAGAGGGGTTATTTTATTGAGCGCACACAGTGGAAAGCTACGGAAACATGAAATACTGTGATCACATTACACTGTTATAATATATATGTAAGGGTGTGCTCAGAATTTATGACAGGAGGGCCTAGGCAGAAATTTGGAGGGGGGGCATAAAAAAATTGGGTGTTGAAATATAATTCAATTTCACATATAGAAATCTCTGTGTAGCCATGGGAGGGGGCTTGCGTTCATTTGGGAGACCATGATCATTTTTTGAGACCGCCAGGGATGGGGATAGGTTGCGAAAAAGAAATTGGAAAAAAATTAACCCCCTCTATCACAAATTGTGACCACAGCCTAATGTAATAGGTCAAGGACTGAAGGGCACGGTTTGGCTGACCCCAACGGCATAGTTATGTATGTTTGTTATGTCTACCATTATTTAATGTCAACATTTGGTTTCGTGATTTTTAGGTAGTATTTAGTCAACCGGTCGAATCTTCGCAAACCAACTTTGAAGCACTTGACAATTTAGTCTCAAATGTAGCCTCTCCCCAATGACTGACAACCACAGTTATTATACATTAATCTGTACATTACCGTACTCGTTATTCATCAACGTTAACGTTGGGACTAAACGGTCTCAGTGGCGTAAGTACCTGTAGTAGCCGTGACATGTTTGTAAGATTCGTGTGCCCAAGTTCATGTGCCCTTCAGTTCATTGAAGGTAATATAATATTACGAGGGCAGTTGATAACCACGTGTGTGACATACACGACAATACTGGTGGAACACGACAATGAATATTTCGAGTATCGTGAAACAAACAAACAAACAACGTAACTGAATTCATTTTTTTTATGACTGCTCTTATTGTAATAAGAAAATTGTCAAACAATGACTTTGTGATTCTCACCTGTGATGTTCCAAGTCCAATAACAGGCATTCGTGCACCTGTGCACAATTCAATATCTGGAGTCGCCATATTTGTCATCAACTGGATTGGGGGTTAGCAGGCTGAAGTAATTCTTTTGTTGCAGTCGTTGTCAGCCCGGTTTACTTAGTACGGCCAGAGTGTAACTTTGACCCAGTATGAACTGTGAGTAGCCTATTGCCACCAGGTCGCCAATACATCCATATCTCTGTCATATGTCTAATGTGTATATATCCACTTTACATTTTGAATTCAAACAAAAGTGTCTTAAGTTAGGGAGCCTTCAGTAAGTAAAAGGGGCGGGCCAAGAGAAATCAAGCCGGTCTGTTGAATAAATTTTGACCTTACCCAGTTTTGTTTTAGAAGTCGTCGTTCAATTTGTTTTCGATAGGACATGACCCTCTCCCTATTCTGAAACTTTTCAAAAACATTAGGTTAAAATGCTGTCAGGCGTGATATATGAAACGAGTTCCAGAATCTATGGCGAGAACTCGGTCCCACTACACCGTATTCATAATTTTATGCATTGGCTATTAGTTTCCCACTACTATTACCATAGTGAATTTGTGTGAAGGCACTGCATTAATTAATTCCTATGGTTGGATCTTAAGTGGCATAGCTGAAGACCAGACTTTCAAAGACTAGACGGGTGCACTATCAACATTGTCAGGAGTGGGGACAACATCCTCACGCCACCACATTATTCCAAATATCTTACACCACGGTTCATCCTTCAGTCCTGTGAAACCCACTCCTCCCACCAGAACTAACAATTGAATTACCGTATTGTTGTCAGCCACAATTTGACTAATATATTTTGATATTACAGTACAATGGTGGCAGTGGTGGGATGTGGCAGCTATTGAATTAACGATATCGGTGGCAGCGATGGGATGGGATGCCAAAATCACAAAATAATGCAAAGTTAGTTAATAGTACAATGAGTCAAAGTAAAATGCGATCCTACTCAAATTCCATTTCGAAAATGTGCCCTTCCTCTCCCTAATTCCCCGACAACTTTCTGTCATTTCGAAATTTAAAAAAATTCAACAATTTTTACCTGTCATACAAAGGAGGAGCACTGTTATACCAGTTATGTTACACCATGTGTGTGTGTGTGTGTGTGTGTGTGTTTTCGTGTATGTCTCTATCTGTTTGTCCATTAGTCTGTCCGTCTGTGAACACGTTATTTCAGTAACTGTTGTTTCAATTTCAATGAAATTATGTACAGATATTCATTATTATTATTTATTCTTATATTTACTATTTATTATGTTCATTATTTCTTCTAAAATCGTGTGGTTTTTATTTTTTTCATTTTCTAGTTCAAAATCAAGAAATTCCGATTTCACTGTGCCACACTAAATTTAGACCTGGGTCATGCCATCTGTTACTGTAACAGTAATTTCCAAGATTCAAAAATTAGAATCCTACATTTCGGGAAAATGTGGACAAAAATCTCATATTCCTGTAAGTTTGCTATTGTCTGTATGGCAAGCATTCAGTTATGTCTATTTGGAGTTTAGGATATTGTCATACGAAACTACGTTATTTTTCCTTAGACTGTATGAACAATTAGTATGAACAATTAAACATTTGTGACTGTCTCGCACTTCTTTATTATAACAAAATTAGCTAAATCAAAAAGCAGAATACCCCCAAAATAATACCATAGCACTAATACACCTTGTTGAACTTTGAACTTTGACCTGACATGCATGCTTTAGCTTGTGCATTCGGCAGGACATAAAACGCCATGGAAAGTGGCGGTAATTTGAGTGGGTTTCCAGTTTCCATGCGATGTGGTGACAAAGCTGGCAAGGTATGGTCATCAATCAACTTCAGTTCTTTACCATTTAAATCTACTCGGCTGATGTGAAAAGAAAGAAACAAACAAATTACCAGGTTAAAGGTTGCACATCACAATTTTACCAAATATTGCAATCTTAAATTTCATATCGCAAATTTATATTTATAAAGTTGCGTATGCTAAAAATTGCGTCATTCGCACTTGACCCATGACCCCTCAACGGGTGATTTTCTCTCTCAAGTTGATTATTCTACTTGTTTCGCTTCACTTTTCTTTTTCCTTTATTCCATCATATTTTATTTATTTTATTTTCCAGAGTATAGATTCTCAATTACGATGCCCTTACATATCCTGTTTACATGTAATAACTTGACTAGTTCGGTTAACTGAATTGAGTTCACTGATATCGGCCATTAGTTTATATGCTCATCAACATTGGTCATTTTAACATGTATTTGTAATCACCAGGCAGTGACATATTTTCTGCAATCCCTGTGAAACATAAAGTAATACCTTGTATTAAGACTGTCTCCAGCGTGTGCAGTCAGTACATATTCATCTACAGGTGTATAGCTGATACCACCAGTGAGGTATATGGTAGCAGTCTTATTTTGTACCAAAGATAACATAAAGACAGTCACGGAGCCAGGTGGATATAAGCTGTAGTGAATAATAGAGAATAGAGTAATGAAAACGTTCTCAATATATCACAAATAACTTATAATAAAATTATTCACATATACACAATAAGTTGATTTTCGGTCAAATTTAGGCAGATGTACATCTTTACTCAGTTTATAATTATTAGCGAGAAAGTTTTTTTTAAAAAGTGGACGTTTTAGATAATGTCTGAATTGAATTTTGAAATACATTCTGTACATAGCGGTACCGTCAAATTCACACATTGTATATATCGCCACATGCTACAGCAGATTCACCCAATTTCACAATATAACGTGTCAATCTAAAAATGTTCTATACTAAGCAAAAAAAAGTTGTAGCGTTCGAATAGAAAATACGGGGTTTATTTTCTTGCTATTCTACATCATGACAATACGCGTTTACGCCACTGATTCTGCGGTACTCAAACTTTGTGTCAAGTGTCAACATAATTATCACACTTCAAGTATCCAGTCTTATGTTTTGTCTTGTGATATGAATGTTTTGAAAGTTCCTAGATAACAGTCAAACTTACCCGTTAGGTCTTGAACAGTGAGCATAAACACGTACCAGGTCAGCTTCACCTGACTCCATCCATTTTCCATGTATTTCTATCGCTGTCTTCACAGATAGGACAATCTGTCCAACAAGACGTTTGTACAGTACTGACAGCCAGTAATCCTGTCAACAAAACACATTGCCATTTCTAGACACCATCAAAACTACCAGACATGAGCAACTGTTCACAAAACTGTTCACAAAAGAAATATTAACAACTGTGACTGAATTTACTAGTAATCATTACATACATGGTCAATATTTGGGTAGGTGTTAGTCCTGCAGTGGACTTGAAATCGTTACTTCCAAAGCAGGCCATTATTACCGAATAACAAATCGCATACTTCAAAAGTAGTCATTCACAGTAAGTCTGTACATTAAGGTGGATTTCAATGTTCCATCTGCCATCCAGGTAGCAATTGTTATTCAGTGGTGTCTATCTAAATGAATAGGTGGATGGATGGATGGATGGATGGATGGAAGGAAGGAAGGATGGGTAGATGGATGAGTGATGAAATGGAACAAAAGAACGCAAAGGAGAAAGGAAGGATAGAGAGAAATAAACACTGAAGGATCAGGATTATACAGTCTGATTAAAATTTTGATAGAAGACCGACTCGATTTCTTTATTTACCTATAACTTTTTCTTCCTCTATTGTCGTTTATTTTTTATTTTGTCATTCCTTGGTAGAGGTGAGCACCCCAAGGAAAACAAAATCCTACATCATTTTAACCAGATCAAGGATGGTACAAATTGATTTAATTTTAATATGTATTTTCCGCGGCCAAGTGTACGCAAAAGAATGAAGTTTTAACCGTGAACCAATGCACAGGTGTTCGACGATTGTGATTCATTACTGGAAAATGTTTCATATAAAGTTTTCGCTAAGTTTTATGGTAAAACTTTGTAAAACTAGTTGTGATTATGAACTTTGATAAATTAATGTCGTAGTCGTCATACACTCTGTATGCCTTTCACAGAGAAGTTCAAAACGACGTTCACAATGATATTTTAATCAGGTTGTGCTGAACTTATTATGAATTTAATTCATGAAATGATTACTGCGTGTTTATGATCACTAATGTTAAGTGTTATATGCAGGGTTTGTTTGTTTGTTTGTTTGTGTGTTACACTTGCCGGCAGCGGCGTAAAATCTTCTTCAAGCAAACCCTGTTCACCACCGTAAAACGTCTGTCTAACGACCACATCCAGACCAAGAGAGGCGGCGATACCTAGTTTATCCATCCACCTATTCAAAAGACGTGTAAGCTTCCATTAATACTTCATGAACTAATGTATATGTACTCAAAATATCACAACTTGCCGGTAGTGGGGTCATGTCCTTCTCGAGAAGTGCCATGTGATCGCCGATGAAAGTCTGTCGAACTATGACATCAAGGCCAAGTTTTGCTCCAAGGCCAAGTTTATCGAGCCACCTAGACAAATATTAGATATTATGCGACGTTATACAGACAATTATGAAATAACTATGAAAAAATGGTTGAAATTAGAATGTTATAAAACGCATTGATAGTTCCATTAGCTATAGATATTGACTAATGTACATTCTTTAAAGCCTAGCTCTATAGTTATAATATATCACATCTGATTTCTGAATTTATAATCGAGCAATACATTTAAATAGGCACAATTTGTAATAGCTACAGTAACTTATACGAAACTTGGGAGTTCATCGCCTATCATGTTTCATTCATTCATTCATTCATTCATTCATTCATTCATTCATTCATTCATTCAATCATTCATTCATTCATTCATTCATTCATTCATTCATTCATTCATTCATTCATTCATTCATTCACAAATTTTAGCATATTTGGAAATAAACTTACATAAAGCCAGCGACGTAGGTTTTGGATAACAACGAAGTGCCAGTAGAACATGTGGTGCCTGTCTCACCAAGCCAGACCGCAGAACCAGGGCGGTGACGGTTGACAACTTCTGTCACTGCTTTAATTTGCTTTGGAAGTAGTAGAAAGTTATTGACGTCAATGAAACTTTCAACTGTAGACGGTTTGGAACAGAGATAATAGTGATGCCAAGTCGTAGCATTAGTTGTGTTACCAGAAGAGGCAACAAACCTACAAAAAATCAAATCAAACTACTGTATAGATGAAAACAGTAGATGAAACAGGGTTACAAAATCACCGGTACACACATATGTACACTCAAATACACAACTTAACGCACACGTACGTATATACACGTACGTACGTACGTACGTGCGTGCGTACATACATACATACATACATACATACATACATACATACATACATACATACATACATACATACAGTCATAGTCATGGTCATACAGTCATACTCGTTATTATAGAAACACAATTCGAAACACAAGATCAAAACAAAACTTAAATACAGACATTTGTCTTAGACATAAAATGAACGTGACATTGATTAGAAAATCACTCTTCTAAGAAGAAAAGAGAAGTACAGGAAAAGAGGGCGTAAAGAGGGAAAATATTCTTAAATAGTTTCATTTGGAGAGATTGTGTGAAGAAAGAATTCAATATTCCTGATATTCTTAACTACTCACTCGTCGATGAATTCCAAAACTGTGGTACCGACTTGACCATCTTCACCTGTTTCCTGTAAGGATGGTCTAGTGGTGTCTGGGCCAAATATAAGACTGTTTCTAAATTCCTTCATACCATTCAGTAAATTTCGTAATGTTATAAAGTCTCTGCCGAGTTCTGATGGTTTGATGGTGAAGTTTGCCTTCTTTGGAAACAAATTCGGCTCTACAATAAAGAAAAAATGACCCTACTAGAATAAGTCATAACCATAGCGTACATGATGTCTGCCAGTTCAGTTCAGTTCAGTTCAGTTCAGTTCAGTTCAGATGTAAGGATAAGGTATCCCATGATAACAATATAAATCAAATTCGTTATAAAGCAAGCAAAACGTTAAATAAAGCATTTTTTGTGCCGATAATGCGAAAAACAATGTCTTGGTCACATTATTCAGACTAACCATCCCATCGACTGTGACTAACGCCCTCGTTAAATTTGTTTATGTGTCTCTTATTCATTCACCCATTCATTCACTGAAACAACAACCCAGCAACTCACCCATTCAATCAATCAATCAATCAATCAATCAATCAATCAATCAATCAATCAATCAATCAATCAATCAATCAATCAATCAATCAATCAATCAATCAATCAATCAATCAATCAATCAATCAATCAACCAATCAATCAATCAGCCAACCAACCAACCAACCAACCAACCAACCAATCAACCAATCGATCAATCAATCAATCACTCGAAGTAATCAATGAATCCATCCCTGCCTTTCTGAGTCAGTCATGTGCCCACGGTATACCAAATTTGGATACATGTATATGTTATTCCTTACCATTGCCTAATTCCCAATTTAGTTGGTACCCTTTCTGTATAGAATAATTAAATAACTTGAGAGCATTCCTTGGATCCCAGTGGTTATCACGGCGGATTAATACATTCAAACCAAAGATCATATCCCAGCCAGCCTTTCTTGCAAATCCGTTGATGGCGTCCCAATCTTCAACTGTAATAACGATAAAACGGGACACTCTTTATACTTTATAACTATCAAGGGAAACTTCGAGTGAAATGCTTAAAACTATATCTCAACGTTTTGACTTAATTTATTGGCAATATTTTGACACTCGATTTTTTTTATCAGATGGTAATCATATCATTACGTCATCGTGATGAGTAGTCTTGGTGTGTTACTGACATATACAAAACATTAGATACTTAAGTGAACTTAATATCCACACTAAATAACATTGTGTTGACAATTCATACCGTCTAAAAATCAGCGCGAGCAACTGATGAGGGCGCTGCTCTATCGTCCTTTAAACTTCTAGGAGAAGCCGCCTTACTTACTCGTTCTGGCATATTCTTGTTGACAAACTTTGTTGACTAATTAGTAAGATTTCCTTGAATTCATTTTTTATCACGTGCTTATCATCATCTGTGTGCTTTTACAGATTTGCAAAATGCCCATAAGTGATTAACATAAGAATGTAATTATTCTAATAAACATACACAGTCCGTGATTTTGTCGGTGAGTGTATAATTTTTCATATCTTGTCTACCCTAACCCATTTCATTATAATATTACCTGTCATTGTGAAATTCTGACTATTACCGTACTCTCCATTCCATACATTTACGTCTGTTGACACACTTTCATTGAAGGTCAGGAAATCTGCTGCTGTACCACTCACACGGAGATAACCAGGGGTTAAAGCCTTGGCCAATGTCAGTAACCTTGGTGAACTATAAGGTAAACATCAACAAATGACGTTTGACTATGACGTGTTTGTGTCTCGCTGAGTATAAATCATAGTGCATTTCGTTTTCCCGTTCTTTTCTCGATCGAAGTGCATCATATGTTTTTTTTCTTTTCGTCAACAGACAGACAGACAGACAGACAGACAGACAGACAGACAGACAGACAGACAGACAGACAGACAGACAGACAGACAGACAGAGATGAACTGTTAGCCTATATCACTCGTATGTCAAATATTTCCATGCTAACTGCAAATACTCAGAACTGAATGAATCCCCTTCAGCATGGCATGCAGAGTTAGACTAAGTGAATTTATCTGTCATATTTTGTATTAATATTTGAATAACCACAGAGTGACATCCCTTTGTGTTTAACCATATTCAAGAAAAGTATATGTGATATTGATATAGGTATATTATACATTCATGTAGGCTAGTATGGGTACTAACCATTACATTGAAATTTTTGTATTAATGTTTTGAAACTAAAACTTATATTATGAGTCAGCTCTTCGAAACTTGACGAAACGATCGAGGGGAAGGAACTGAAGCGTGCCACCCTTTTGATTTCACTTGTTTCGACAGGTCATCTATTTCGTATGCAAATTAGAATGACCTTTGATGTTCTGTAGTCGACGTCAAACAAGTCTGGAAACCCCCATGCTGGTGATTGTGTTTCATATATATGTTAATATATGGAGTCTATTCTTCTAAAAAAAAAGATCCCACGATCAGTTCGTGAAAGTTCGCTTCTTTTGTCCTACTCCCCATGGTAAACTGAAATGTACAATGGTGACTGTAAGTCACGAGTGCATGTAACGTGAAAAGAAAGCAGAACAGATCTAGGCGTAACTTGCAGGACCTTTTGAAAAGTTAGTGTAGGGTGTATTACTACATATACGTGCTTATGGTGAGTGAGTGGTGACGTCACTGTTTAAGAGCTATTAGTGTTCGAAGTTACCTATACATATTAAAATGTTGTGACAAACTCACCTGAAATTGAGATTGTTGTAATGAAAACGAATCATGAAGGCGTCAATTGCTACAGATAAAAATTTATCACTAACAGTTCTTAGTACAGTGTCTGTGTTGACGTCAACATAAGTAGATACTTTAGAACCGAAATTGACCACATCATCCTTGTCAGCATAGTTCAGGTTAACGTTACCTTGTGACTGTCCTTGGTTTGTTTGTCGCCCACAACTCTCAACTCCAATACTGACATACAGCAAAAGAGAAATGGTGACCACAATACCATGTTTACCGATACCGTACATTTCGTAACGACGTTATATAGCGATACCGTAGAAATAGTAATATTGACGATGCTATTTTGCTTTCAGCCTGCTCCCCCAGCACACCTCTTACGGAAGAACTTGTTTGTCACACCACAGTCACGTGAAGACAACGTTATCAAATAGTCTATTCAACCGTCCACACTTCCCTATTGTAAACACTATCAAGAATAAAGTGTAGGTTTCAATGCGTATTAGTTATTGAAACACAAATACGACGGTTTGAAGTACAATGTAATATTCATGAGGGGGGAGGTTACAATTGAAAATTTAAAAAATGAACTTTATATTATCCCACAAATTTGATAGAATTTAGTAAACATTCAAGTGGGCCTATCCTGGACTCTACGTACCTAAGTCAAATGATATGAGATTATTGTGAACTGTAGTCGAGCTTTCATCTAGTAAATCTATGGAGGTCTATTAAAATGTTACTTTTACTAAGAAATAAGTATAAACATTGATATTCGAGTTGTTACAGTAGACGAATATTTTCAAAATATTCAAAAAGTTACTTATACCAAAGAACTTTTAGCAATTCAAAAAACGTTCCAGGGGAGAGGAATTGACCAAATGACGAGATTGTGATATCCGTGATGTCATAACATACAAGAGGTTTTCCCATAAACCCTTGCAAGAAATCTCCAATATGACAGACGACATGTCAAGTGCAGTAGGACGTTCTTTAAAAGATTTCAAAGTATTCTAAGTTATCGGGATTTATTATGGAAATGAACTGGACTTTTCCCTTTAAATAAAAATTACCATCTATACACCATGACTCCCCTAACAACCGCAAAGTAGGTTTAATAAAACATATCACATTTAATTCATTTCATATATTTATTCATCATTCGTATTTTCTTATAATAACAATAAACTTTGAAAACGAAAGGAAATCAAGCTCACTTTCTTATCTTAAATCTGTCCATATCCACTTCGAGGTAATCTTATCAATGCACACTTCCCATTATAACCTAGGAGGAAATATCACGGAAGTGTTGGCATGGTGCCAACATATACATGTGAACAGATAGTATAGTGAGAAATCACTTTCGATATTTTCGTAACAAAAACGTTTTGCTTTGGCGCACAAATAACGTCTTCTATAAGACTTAGTTTAAACTTTAAGTTTCCTTTTAGGACAAGTGAAAAGAAGCAAGCTGTAAGTATTGATACAGATGATAGATTATCTCTTGAGAAGGTTACTCAATAAGATGTTATCATAAGGATTTCAACACAAATTGTGACGTACGTATGTTACGTCAATGGTCCACACTGTGTGACGTCATCATGTGTTAAAGATGAGTATAGCACTGTCATGTCGCTGGTGTTATACTCCCTAGTTTAACAAAGATAAATATCGTTGCATAACATACAATTCTCGTGTAACAGTTACTATTCATACCAGATCAAATGAATCTCAATTGTATTTGTGGTGAAAATTACTCAAACCAAACTAAAATACAGAATCATAATCGTTAATCCTAATAAGATGAAAATATAAACGACAAAACAATGAAACAACAGAAAAATTGCACAAGATGTGGTTACAAATCCGTAACTAATATCATTGTAGCATTTAAAAGTATCTCACGTCAAATATGAAACACAATAATTTGATAATCACGTCACTTCTACAAAAACAGAGAATTTCAAGGTTCAGTGAACGGTATGACGTCATCGTAAGGACAACATGCTAATGAGCATCAAGATCATGCAGGTACTCTTCTTTTATAACTTTCGGGAAAAGCAGTTGTCTGAAAAGAAATGAGAAATACAAGTAAGACTGCACGTTTTCTTTAGCAGTTAATCTATTTACAGAGACAAAATCCACGAGTGTTATTTTATGGTCTTTGATGCTTATTACTGTTGGTTTAGCATAATAATGTACTTGTATGTGTAGTAATCCAACTACGTTAAATCATGTCTAGCTACGTGTCAGTTCTGACTACAAATTCGCAAGTGACATAAAAGTGACCGTATGACTTCGGTTTTTAGTAACTAATAAATTAAATTAGAAATCAAATCATTGATGGAAGGAAAACATGTTCAGATGAATAATCAATTCAAATGTATACGTAGAGATTTTTTTTTCAATTGTCCTCGTAACTCAGGACTGTCCAAAGACATTTTCATAAAACCTTTCCTATTTTGAACTTTTCTCTATCAACTATGTACGGATCACTTTCCAGTGTGAACTATATTTCATCTAAGATTTTAAACTGGATTTATCGATATATTCGGTATTGGACTATTGCAATATAAAATCGACGATCGAAGGCAAAATTCGATTACCTCAGAATCGATCAAAACATTCTGTCCTACCTGGTTGGGATCAT
>NC_135563.1:21722150-21907150 GCF_964340395.1 Glandiceps talaboti | reverse complement strand
TATCAATCAATCAACTAACCATCCAATCAATCAGTCAGTCAGTCAGTCAGTCAGTCAGTCAGTCAGTCAGTCAGTCAGTCAGTCAGTCAGTCAGTCAGTCAGTCAGTCAGTCAGTCAGTCAGTCAGTCAGTCAGTCAGTCAGTCAGTCAGTCAGTCAGTCAGTCAGTCAGTCAGTCAGTCAGTCAGTCAGTCAGTCAGTCAGTCAATCAGTCAATCAATCAATCAATTTATTATTTAAATAACCAACGAATCATTCAATTAATTTATTTATTTATTTATTTATTTATTTATCAAAGAGCCAATCGATCAATCAAACGACCAATCAATCATTAGATAATTCGATCGAATCATTCGATCATTCAACCGACTCGCTAATCAAAGGTAACTATACGTGGACACAATTAAACAAACAAGTCTGTTAGATAATAATATAAACGTATGGTATAAATGATTTCAGTTTGCTCAAGAAATTTCAATTGGAAGTTGACAATTCCATAATAATTTATTGCAGATTAACTTATAACTGTTGCTTTATCATTCACATCTTGCCAAAACTATTGAAGGTGGCAGGCGTACTTAAATGTCAGAGTGGATAAACAGCGCACTGAAAACTACTAGACACTTACATTTGGCATAGATAGCTAGAGGTGCTGACGTCAGCAATATTACCATACATTGACCACCAAAAATGGCAAACGTTATACCACCAATGGATATGCCCACCATGGCTTCCTTCACACCTATGAACACATAAAAAAAATTGCATTACTCAGCTTTCTGAAATCTTCCATCGTAACCAATTCGACCGAAAGTCTTATAGTACTTTAGAAATAGACTCCTTACCGTGATTACACGTACTCAATATATAAAATGTTAAAATGCTACAAGTATTTGTTTAAGTACAGTTCATATGTGTTTTGGACGTTTCAAATTTGAATTTTAGAATATGAAAATTTTTTGGTGATAATTAAACTCAATTACATTTACTTCTGCTGCATGAAAATTTAAATAATATTACTATTGGCTGTAATCATAGATGCAACATATAGTAATTCTATGATAAATCACGCCCCCATCGTTCATTCCTACTAATACTTTTGTTTTTTGCAATGGCCCGCATGTGCACACGTATACCAGATGTATGAAGTGGATATTCTTACCAAATCCACCCTCTGTGTTTTTATCATTCAATGCTCCCAATGCTATAGTATTGAGTAGACAAGAGAAGTAGAGAAATATGATAGTGGTGATCAATTTAGCAATCTCACTCCCACTTCGGAAACCTGTGAAGACATAAATGTACGTCATTATCAGGTGACTAACGTCCAACTTACGAAACTTTCAACACTAAAAATACTACCATGACATAAGTTACAGGGCACAGTGCAAAGTTATGTATCTTGTCATTGATGATTATTTTGGTTTATTTTGTTACTCCACGCAACAGTTACAGCACGTTGAATCACGTCTGACAACAAGTAAAAGACTCACAGATAGAACTTAGAAGTACTAAAACAATACCATGACATAATTTTTTGTTAACAAAATACGCGTTAAAAAGAGACCAAGTTTTCGGCTATAGCCTTTAAATGCGATATATTGCCACGTGTACCTGTGTTGAATTGACCTAACAAATCATTAACTATCAGTTAACAATACCTTACCGTCTACGTAGTCACTGATATAATGAGGTAGTCGTCGTTTGATGTCGCCGCGAATACCACGTGCAAAACCACACCCAGGACCCTAACGACAGAGAAAATATGGAACTTAAAAATAACTCTTCAACACCATGTCAATTAAGAAATCGTGTAAAATAAGGAAAAATAAAATATAGTTATTATGTGAATGAAGTTTAGAGGTGTAGTAATTCTAGTGACTCGTTTATTCTGTGTTCACCTGTCGTTGTCAAATTTCTTCAATTGACATGATTTTCCTCTATTTAAGGTACGGTTCGGGGACCAATTTACCTGAAATCAAAGCTCTTACAATGTGAAATGTCTCCAAATTTTGCCAAATCAAACATTGGTCTGAATTTTCGAAATAATAAAAATAATTGTGGTTTCACCGTCTAGAAATTGGTAATCTTTCCCATAGAGTTAACACAGTATTCAGCGGCCATATTGGATTCTAAAATGGCCTAATTGTTATATTTTGAGCTCTGTTTCAAATATTTTTCTTGATCTGAGGAGTTGAGTTTAAATATTTTTATTTTCAATGCACATATCATACTACATGACCACTGCACAATCACGTGACATACTCACAGGATCAGCTTCAAGGAAGGGACTTTCTCCTGCATTCTCCATACTTTCTTTCCGAAGTAATGCGTTGCGTACTTTGTGTTCTACTAGGTCAGTATACCGTTCGTTTATAGCCTATGATATAATGCAAAAAAAACTGATTAGGTTTCTATTGGGGACCAGTTCTAAAGAACCACGGCCAGTTCGAACTATCGCTACTGAGATTTTGACGGTGAAAATGTTGATTTGCATTTACAGCAATCGTGTGCTATCGTCTTTAACAAACCCGTGAATTATCTTTGATACTACCCCCTACCATTTAATGACAAGTATGATCTTTCAACAACAAAAAACCCTTTCCCCCCCCCCATTTAATAACAAAAATGATCCGGCAGAAATTACTCATACATGAACTCACCATTTTAAACTGTTTTTTATTCTTTGCTTCTGTTAATGCCCATCGAAATTGAATATCAGAAAATAGCGTTGCAAAAGTTAGTGATGTCTCTTTGGCACTTTTTGTTTGTTTCTGTACAAACAAAACATAAACAAACATGAAAATAAATGATATGATGGAATTAAAAAACACAAAATATAACTGTGTTCAAGAAGACGTGAATTGGTCTCACAAAATTACAAAAAGAGCAGTTTGAGCGAACGGAGTTACAACACAATAAACTTCACTCAGGCTGAATTGGAAATCGTTCACCTGTTCTGTTTATGATGACAAGACTTTGTATTGTACGTACCTCTATTTTGGGTGAAATCACTAAAATAACAAACTTGACGTCCGAGGCACCTGGTCCCATATTGACAGAATTTTTAAGCCTTGCTATAGCATACGTATGTCTGTTTATACTATTAATTGATGTACTGAAATATACATAAAAATAGAACACATGTCAAGTGCAGCAGGACTTCAAAGTCGAGTAAGTTACACAGCCCTATTTTACATGTATCAAAATAATATGCAATTAAGGGTAGTAATTGGTAATTAAGACGATGGCAGATATAAGTGTGGCTGGACTTTCCTTTCATGTTATATAGCTATGTGATGACGTCATCGGTCCGGGCGTATCAGCCTCAGACCACTCCCACAACGGCTGATCTGTTAGTCTGTGGGAGATCTAGAGGTTATGTCTTTTTCACCCAAGCACTAAATAAAGCGAAATGCCATGTATGATAATTCTCCTGTATAATTAAAAAAATGAAGTCTGCGTATACCCAATAAAAATTAAAGAACAACAAACTACCATTGTCATATGTATATTGATAAGCGCACTGCGTCTGTTAGATAATTTGGTAACTACCTATACATACGAAGATTTCAAAAATCATTAAAGGAAAGGTTTGAGCATAACAGCAGCAAACTGGTTGTGTTTGCCACTTCAACTCTACGACAAAACAAACAAACAAACAAACAAACAAACAAACAAACGAACAAAAAAATAAAAATAAAATAAAATAAATAAATAAATAAATAGATAAATAAATGAATGAATAAATAAATAAATAAATTAATTAATTAATTAATTAATAGATAAATAAATAAATAAATAAATGAATAAATAAATAAATAAATAAATAAATAAATAAATAAATAAATAAATAAATAAGTAAATAAGTAAATAAATAAATAAATAAATAAATAAATAAATAAATAAATAAATAAATAAATAAGTAAGTACTAATATATTGCTTACAACAAAGTTAGCCATGTTTCCTCCCAGTACAGATTTTCTCCATGCATTATGTTACCTTGAATGGAATCAGCTGGCATAAGACCTACAGACAAGTAAATAGAAGTGAGAGTTTTGGTTAGGGTATAGACAGGAAGAGGATATACTTATTGATTGCGAGTCAGGTACCGTTCGCTCAACCGTCACAGTAGAGAAGCAGTATGCTGAGAATGTTCGAAAGAATAACAATTCTGAATGTCTCAATAAAGTCACGATTTCTTTTGCAGTAATATTCTATAACTAAAAGGTTAACAGCTCCGAAGAAGATTGGTGGGTGGGCATATAGATAGGTAGGTAGGTAGGTAGGTAGGTGGGTAGGTGGGTAGGTAGGTAGGTAGGTAGGTAGGTAGGTAGGTAGGTAGGTAGGTAGGTAGGTAGGTAGGTAGGTAGGTAGGTAGGTAGGTGGGTAGGTAGGTAGGTAGGTGGGTGGGTAGGTAGGTAGGTAGGTAGGTAGGTAGGTAGGTAGGTAGGTAGGTAGGTAGGTAGGTAGGTAGGTAGGTAGACAATTAAATTACTCCGTCAAAGTTGGACAGGCAAAGAGCGAAAGAAAATGTAGATATTTTAATGATGTTCATGACGTCACAAATATGATGGATACTCACATGTTGAATCAGCAAACAGTTTTCGGAGACAGTCGCTAGGGGCAACATCTGTGTTATCTTCTAACATCTTTTGTAATATTTGCTCTACAACGTCGTGGAGATTAGTTCCCGGTAAATCAAGAAATATTACGGCTTCGTTTAACAAATTTCCGACATCTTGACCAGAACGTCGTTCCTTGGCGAAATCCTTCAGTCGTAATGTCTATATTGGAAAGAGTGTAGTTGTGACGTCATAAACACATCGTAATGACTGTCTACATTGGAAAGAGGGTAGTTTTGTCTGTCTGTCTGTCTGTCTGTCTGTCTGTCTGTCTGTCAGTCAGTCAGTCAGTCTGCTGTCTGTCTGTCTGTCTGTCTGTGTCTGTCTGTCTGTCTGTCTGTCTGTCTGTCTGTCTGTCTGTCTGTCTGTCTGTCTGTCTGTCTGTCTGTCTGTCTGTCTGTCTGTCTGTCTGTCTGGGTATCTCTAATTAGTTATTTATGTGTACGTTGATCAATTCGCCACACTTACCTGCCTATGTGTATATACTAAAGTGTGTTTACGTATTAATTTCATACCATGTACAAACTCCTTGACAAGTGCCCATCCGTCTGTAATGATAAAAATAGTAAATATTCATATTTTTATCCAGATTTCATTTCCGCAACGAATTCGTTTGTGTATATAACGATGATCATTACATAGCCCAGAACAAACGAATATGCATGCACACATACACACTCACACACACACACACATACATACATACATACATACATACATACATACATACATACATACATACATACATACATACATACATATATACATACATACATACATACATACATACATCCATCCACACCCACCCACCCACCCACAGACACACACACACACACACACATACATACATACATACATACATACATACATACATACATACATACATACATACATACATACATACATACATACATACATACATACATACATACATACATACATACATACATCCACACACGTACACACACACACACACACACACACACACGCACACAGATGCACACACACACACACACACACACACACACACGCACACACACAGATGCACACGTGGTTAACTTACGTAATTTGTCTCCATCGTCCCTCTTGTTTTGAATCTGTGTAGCATACCAAGCTAAATCTACGATGGAAACACTTCGAGATCTAGAGAGTGGACCTCCGTTATCTGATGTAGGTCCACCATCTTGTCTCTGTTGGTATCGACCTGATGTACCTATAGCAGCAGTAGTTGTAGAAGCAGTTGGTGGAACCACGTAGGATTCATCAATCTGTAGATCAATCTGGAATCCTTTGTTGTCTGCACCACCCGATGAAGCAGTCATCTTTAAATTGGTTTTACAACTGGATCAAGTTTGTTGACAAATTTAGTGTTTGACCAAAGTTCCTTGTATGTTATCAAAGTCAGTAGTCCCTGCGAGTTGTGTCGTCTTCCCGTTATTGGGTCTTCGTCCCCCAAAAAAGCGACTGGAAGGGTAATGAACGCAGGTATTAAATTATGATTATTTGACCTTATTGGGCGAAGATGATTTGTGGTAACGTACAAGATAAACGGTGTTGATGTGAAACGCATATATCAGTAATTTGGGTCAAAGCAGTGACAAATTCCGCCTATGACATACATTTCTGATATATTCCAAAAGCATACGCATAAACTACATATATCGCATGAACCTGGATCATTGATCAGTGAGATTATGTTGTCCTAGCTTGCATCATTATCAACAAGTATTGAATCCCAGCCTGAGGGCAAACCGACAACTGCAACATCTTACTTGGAGTTGTATTTCAAATATCGACCTGCGATCAGAAAGAAAAATCAATTGACAACTTATACTATCCTATGCAGAAAACATGATTTCTTCTGCTATACAAATAGTCAGTTATTCAGTGTGTTGAAAATAGTTCCTACCTGGTGTATATATATCGCTGACACAAATCCCGTGAGTGGCAAGTCGTTACTGCCAAGACTGACGGAGAGTGCGAGCCTTTAAGGTGGGCTTCTTTAAAAAGACGAAATGATAGACTATAATTAATTTATACCAACACATTAACCTTTGTGTATGAATCGTAATTTTGATATCAAAAACAATGTTAGACAGTATTTGTGAACTCCACACATACCGATACGTGTTCAACTTTGACACGAGAGTGCCAGGATCAATCTTTATATATAATAGGCATGATCATGATTTCGTGTATGAATGTGATCTTGGGGAGTAATAGTGAAATGTGGAACATACAAGACATCTTTTCTACTGGTGATAAAGGACAAGGTTGGAATATTGGCAGGAAGACAGTCTTACGTAACTTTAGATTTCAGCTTTGACTTGAAATATAGGAAAATGAGTACAACAGCGAAAGTTTCAAAAGTGCCATAGAACCACATTTCTAAACAAACTAGTAACTTAGAATCACAAACCAAGTAAATAAGAAATATCCACAGTCGGTTTTTCAAAAAAAGTCGCATCTTTGATTGATTTCATGTGTTTGAAAACAAACAATATAAAGTATCAAATTCAATGTATCAATTGCAAAGAGAGTGGGCTGTAAACTTGGGTTGAATAATAAGTGTACCTGATTAAAATACCGAAAGAACAGCCTGCTCGTCCGCTGTAAAATACACTGGGGCCTAATTGAACCTATCTGAAAGCCCAGGTGCACAATAGCATATCTGATACAACCTCCACGTCATGATTATATTTTTAATTTGCAAACGATTTTTTTTTTATTTAAAGGAACATAGACGGAAAATCGATAGTATAAACGTTGGTGAACGAGACCAAACTATAAATAACTAAAAAAAACATTGAAATATCCCATAACATCCCATACGCTTAACTCATACTTATTATCAACAACTTGACTGTACCTTCACTTGATGACAATGAGCTGCGATAGTATTTAGTATATTTCTTGTTTGACGAAGGCTTTGCGAACAGTGTCAATTTCATTGACGAACTCAATTAATCTGATTTGAGGTGACTGTTAGCTTACACTACAATCATCACTTCATCAAAAGTAGCCTGAAAATTGTTATTTTTAAAGCGTAGATATTTTAAGATATATCGATTACCCATGCGGATCAATCGATTGATGTATATAATCTGTACAAAGTTAGCGTATTTAGGTCTACTTCGAGATAATTGCCGCCATTCTAGGAGTAATTAACTTTTGTCGATATAGAGCGATAAAGACTTGTCACGTCATCAGTACTTTATCGCTGTCGATGCTATCGTCATCGTCGTCGGATAGTCATGAACCAACACGACACAATGTCAATTGTAATCTGGGATAGTAACACATTGGGCATAAAGTGTTCAACGTTATATATACACTTCCAAATCTATTCTTATATGCGTCCTTCCCACTTTTCACCGTTGATGGTCTTTAGTATATAATCGATATCATCACCTAGTCTTAAATTGTAGAAGCTCGTCAATCGTTGACTACCCATTGTCGCAAACTACTGTCCTCATGCTCTTGTACGTTCCCTTGGTTCATTACGTTAGCAGAAAATATTCTCTGATTTGAGAGAACGTTGACAGCCTATATCGCTTACATGTATGTATATGATTATATGTATGCTGTTAAAAATACATGTATAGCGATGCTACCCAGTACAAAAATATCAGTATTTCATGATGTCACTAGAAATGTACCTTCAGCCTGAATTGTGAGGAAATTTATTTCATCACAGAATATTGTGATAAATGTAACATACTAGTATTCATTTTAAAGTGACTGCTATGATAACATTCGATCGAATCTTTCAGTAATGTTATTTACAGAGACTTCACGACAACACGGTACGATTCAAATGGTAAAGTTAATTTTCAAACAAAGTCCATAAAATCACATTTACGTTTCTGATTTGCCATTATTTTGTCGATATTCTCATTTTATATCAATTCAACTTAATAAAACTGCTCATATTCTAAGTAACTTCTTTCTTTTAAATTTTGAAAACACACACCACTACTGTAGACTCACTACGTACTCAAATAAGCACAACGTTTGTCGACACTTTACAAAAAATCTATAATATTATAGAGATGTTCTACACAGATACTGTCAGTTTGTCACACACATGTACAAAGGTGATGTCGGGACATACGACAAGGAGGAACGTCCTAGCCGATAAGAGAAGTCACTCGTACCATGATGCGTACACATATACCTATCTATCTTACCTTATCTGTACTAGTGTTTGTCTTATGGGGAGGGGACTTAGGCCCAAAATAACAAGCCTGTATGGTAAACATTGTCGCGACAACTGATTGAGTGGCTAAACAATTCTATATTTATATATAAATGATGTACGAACATTTTTTGAGTATGAGGGTATTAGTACGGAAGCGTATTAGTGCCAAGTTGTAAGGAAAAAAATAAAATTTAAAATCTCGTAATTACGAGATTTCAATTCTCGTAATTACGACTTTTTTCTCGTAATTACGAGTTTTCAATTCTCGTAAATACGCTTCCGTATATTAGGTCAGATTGCCAAATGTACTTTTATCGGAAAGAATAAATCCGGCCTGGTGAAGACAACACATGACACGTGGTGCTACTCGTGTCGCACTCATGTCCAGGGATTAGCAGTGATCTCAGTGACATCAATCTGAGAGGGTGTATGATGTCAACAATGTGTGAAAAGATCATGTATATTATCTCATTACATTTCGTTGGGATTAACGCTCATCTTCTGCCATTGTGAAGTTAACACACGTGGCGCAGTTGATGAGATAAAGAAGGGTTTCCTCGCCTTTTATCCAAATATGTCATCGCATATTGTTTATGTGTCATGCCAGAATACCAGATTGGAAGTCTATTCTGCGGATAGCACGTGGTGATTACACACTGACATGCTTAAAGCAGTTTGTATCATTATAGGTGTAAGGACTGATAAATAAGATTTACCCTCCCCCTCCCCCCTCCCAAAGAAAAAAAACCCCACAAACTCATCGTTCACGAGATTTGCGCTTTAAATTCTTTGTCGACGATAGGAGTAATAAATGTTGACGATTGTAAAATCTTATTATTACATTTTTTATCCGATTTTTTTTTCAAACCACGTGAGTTTGTAGTTAATCCGGATCGCGACATCGAAAACACAGTGTTATAGAAGTCACATTGACCTAAATAAAATATGAAAATCGTGCTGCATGCACTGAACAACGCGAATGTAATCACTGGGGTTATTTTTGTATTGGCATAAATTTCTCCAAGCTCAGAATTAGAAACACATTATTGTCAAAATACGAATCAAATGTACAAGGGGCTCTTCACATCTCATGTGGCCATATTGTATATCTATTTCACCGCCGATAGGAACAGAATGCACTTTTAGACTTTCTGAAGTTTGCTAGAGAGCGTACGTAAGGTGCGGTGGAGCTGCCGTAAAGAGGACAGCAGTAGTTTACGACGATGCTATTAGATATGCAAATTGTCGGACAGGATTACAGTACCTTGTTTATCGGGGCACAATGTTTTCATATAATAATTCATACATCAGTTGAACGTGTAAACAAATAACAGGTATTGAATATCAATATGCCAATCAGATTTGGGGCTTAGAAAAAATGCATAGCGTTCTATATTCAGAAAATGGCCATAAAAGAATGATGTGTTTTGCACCGTGCATTTGGTTTGACGGGAAAATTGTTACCTAATTCATCAGATCTAAGCGGACTTTTTCTTACAAATCCTGCACAGAAATGGCTGAGGTCCAAATTCGGCTCTGTAAGACGAAAATCGACGGGTGATGAAAATCGACCGATCGAGCTTAGTGTCTGACACTGAATTTGAAGCGAACAAGAACAGCATTTACACTATGACAAAAGTTTGAACTTAAAAATTGCAGTCACGAACAATGACGTACAATTGACGTGATTATTGAGAATGTGGTTTTTTTTTTTTATAAACTCGTCAAAATCAATAACACATACTAAATCATGATATCGTTATTGACTTTTACACGATTAAAAATGTTGAAGTATCAACTTACGTTGTCAACGTCCTAGATCAACCACGCCAGCGTCAAGAGCTGTCTGCCGTCGGATCCAATGCTGATTTTGGGTCTGTCCTTAAAGACAATCGTCTACTTTATTCATCTGACAGTTATAATTTATAAAGTTAAGGGTCACGATGGAAATGTCACAAAAGTGACTTGTCGCATAGGAATTCATTTTTAGATTTTACAGAATGGGGCATTGAGGAAAAAACATTTTTTTAAATTTTTTTTATGCAAACTCTTTTCTATATGAAAACGAATTTTTTTTATTTTTAATATTTTTTATTAAGAATTGTTGCACACCGAAGCATACGATGTGTCATGCCATTGGTAATAGGTGTATAACAATCTGAAATATTGATTATTTTTATTCATCTTTACACAATAACTGTCATACATGTATATACATGACTAATGGCTGCTTGATCTGGGTTATCAGTTAGGGTTGATGATCACGTGATTGTACCGTGTATTGTACGGAGTTAGTGATAACATGATGTCACATGATAACCTGTCAAGCGCCAACAACAAGAACTGTTATAGGGCATTTCAAATATACGTTTTTTTTTCTATCACGGCTGATTGACTATGCGTACTTTTTAAGTTTATGGTTTTTTACATGTTTTTTTCTTCTTTTTTGGCAGGGGGGGGGGTTAAATATACACAGTGGTATAATTAAGAAAGCCATAGAGCGGACGAGAAGCGTACGTGTGAGGGCGCGCTGTCTATATGTCGGATGCTTTCCAAACCGCTAGCCGCTTAGACTCTCTGACAATACTCGAAGCTTCGCATAAATAGCTAAAACTTGGGTTGTTTTGTATGTATCTACTGCATAATTGTACTTGTATACTAGTATCCCAGTATCCCTAGCCCTGTACTGTGCGCCCTCATCGATCACATAGGGCTAACATTTTGTTGATGTGTTAGGCGAAGCTGGGGATACTGGGATACTAGTATACAAGTACAATTATGTAGTAGATACATGCAAAACAACCCAAGTTTTAGCTATTTATGCGAAGCTTCGAAGTCTGTGAGAGAGTCTACTAGCCGCTGCAAATCAGGTTGATCGAATTACAGCATATACTCGCCAATACATAACCTTACACTAATTCGAGATAATGTTCACAGCATTAATCTCAAGTAACTCATATTTGCATGTTTTAGCCATAGTCCCCTATGTTTTGTTCATTTTTATTTCCAGGTCCGGCACATGAACTTTCGGCCGGTGACATGTACACACACTAAAGGCAGATACACAATGTCGTGGATTTCTACTGCAGCAGTTTGTAATAGTGGATTAAATTGTAATGAATTTAGAGTAATTTGTAATAAAATCACTGCAATAATTTGTAATCTATCCTATTGTAATTTGTTAATAACATGGCGGTATAACTACTGCACTTTGAAATAAACACAACACAGCAATTATAAACATCATGTTATTCTCATAAACTAGTGCTGGAATTCTACACAATATTACTGATAGTGTTCATTATTGAAAAAAAAATTATTTAAAAAAGTAACATTTTATGTGTTCACCTTAGGCCAAAAAAAAATAAAAATCTGGTTCTGGTCAGGGTAAACTTTCTAAAGTGGTGCGACGACGCGCGTTTTTTTTTTTTTTTTCCTAATTTTTTTTTTTTTTGGCAAATTAGTAAATACACATTTTTGACACTTTACATGCTCTCGGAAGATGTCATACAACTCTGGAAGTTGGCACTGTTGTATGGCAAGTTTTATACGATGCGGATCAATCATCCATCAGGGCATCACTAGTCACATTTACAAATTTATCTTATCGCCCAGTGATTTGCAGTTATAATCCCGATTTGCAGTTATAATCCCATCCAAGATAATGAGTCTTGCCTTGCAACCACTGTATAATGTCATTGTGCAACTTGCAACGTTAAATAACGAGAAATAGGTCTGTCCAACGGACGTAGAGGAGGCAGTGTTTTCTTTCGAGCACCGTCCATCATCAGTCTGATACGCAGTCTGTATACGGTACGATGTTTGACACGTCTTTCCAACTCATCGCAGATGGAAAGACGTGTCGAACATCGTAGCGCATACATCCAGAGCTAACTGCTTACGCTACAGGAAAATCTTTGTATCCAGAAGGCAGAACGAAACGATCACCAGAACTAAGAACACCTCGAAAGTCAGCTGAATTGATATCAACATTTCGATTGCTCACGACGTACTCAAACTTCTGACATTTTCGAAACATGTGAGCGGTTTACCACCTAGCACAGTGAACACACTATTTCCCGTGATTCCCATCAACCACGCTCATCGTACATATTACGTACACATATCGTACGGGGGATTATGGGTATGCAACAGTACTAGAAGAAAAGGGTACCCGTTACCAAATAGAAGTGCGCCATCACACGAGTTAAATTTTTTTCCGCTAGCCTTGCATACAGTGTTGATCGACGGGGAATTGTAAATAAGGAACGGGAAAGCAAAAATTATCGGAAAAAAAAGGATCGACGCGGGGGTATTCAGGGCACGCGCGCGCTGACCAGAACCAGACATATTTTTTTTTTTGGCCTTATAACAATTTGCCTTATGGACGTTAATATCAATATCTTCACATAACAACCACACAAACAACTTTACCGGACACAATTGGTATTGTTTTGTTTTTAAAATCCCATGACGGGGGATAGGTTCATTGCCAACAGTTTTAGGAAATTTATCTCTGTGCCGTTTGAAAAATTATAACTGTTTGTATTAGTTTATAGATTAACATATTTATTATTATACTTAGTGTTTGTTTTTTTTGTTTTTCTATTTTTGGTGATGAAATATGTGTTTTGCACCAGTGGTTTTGCTGCCAATGATAAACTGGCCACACCATGCCCTCTCTCACCGTTGGCGGTGCTTTTCATCATGTTATCATAATGGTATATGGGATGATAGGATACAAACATTCAAGGATATATCAAGTGTTCTCTTGTTTCTGAAATTTCAGTGTCTTTGTCGTGAATTTAATTGTGTTCGTCGGTTAGTATCATGATCGTAATGTGGAACAGATACTAAAAACTAAGATGCAATAGGTGACAATCAGAAATCAGAAAATCCAATGAAGAAATGTAATTTCTTAACAGATAAATAAAGATTCTATTCTAGACAGACAGACAGACAGACAGACAGACAGACAGACAGACAGACAGACAGACAGACAGACAGACAGACAGACAGACAGACAGACAGACAGACAGACAGACAGACAGACAAACAAACAAACAAACAAACAAAATAAATTATTATTAATAAAGATTCTATTCTAGACAGACAGACAGACAGACAGACAAACAAACAAACAAACAAACAAACAAACAAACACAATAAATTATCGTCGCATGTACGAAAGACTGTATTTGATGAAGGGTCAAAGGTCTTCACAGTCTGGTAGGTACAACAACAGACATGCGTAACTCATTCACCCTCCTCTTCCTCTCTAGATCAGAGTAAATACAAAGTTTACAAAGTTGTAACATTGTATAACAGTCAACATTGTATTCAAAGTACATGAAATGACAGTTACTGGGTAATAAATATTGTATTCTTGTTTTAAATCCATGAAATTAGGCTAGAAATTATTTGGCTATTGTTATGACTAATAATAAAAAGTATAAACGCACAGCGGAATGCAACTCCTCCAGGGGAAACATGTATTAGAACGTGACTAGACTGTGCCACTAAAGAGAACATAATGAAAACGACTTAAATCCTTACTCTGGTCGGTGTTGCATGACCAGTAAACAAAATGCCTTGAATTGTGAAATTCCATAGTTCACTTATAAACATACTTTTTTTCAATCGGCGCATGTCTGAATATAAACCTACGAATTATGATGTACAGAGTTTAGTATAATAATTGAACTAATTAAAGCTTTGAAAGACTAACTCGATAATTTACAAGCGACATTCATTCGTCGCAGTTTTGGATAAAGTTGTTGTCCTTTTCAACCGGTCGCTTATGGCAACAATCTGTTATGATTAACCAACTTACACGCTCCTTGAAGCTATGGACTGGTTGTCATGGAGTTCGGATTTCCCAGTGTCAGCTGTTAAATGGAATGTACTTTTGTACCACGTGAGGTAAACACATGACCATTCTATTCCAGTTAAACTAATTAGCATGGTTGTTGCCTTAAACTAAACTGTGTATACTTTAGTAGAGCTTTTGTCATTGGTTTTATTCTCACAATTATAGTACACGGTAGCTGGGGGGCCTTAAGGTTTATTAGTATGCGTCTATTGTCAAAACAGAAAGGCCTTTTTCTGCAATGATGTGTACATTTTGGTGGTACGTTTCGGTCATCTATACTATACATACATTATCACACCATGAACCAACAACCTGTTGTCAGACGGTAGATTGGGCGATCACTGGTTAACAATTGACGATGTATGTTACCAAGCAGCGTTATTTCTCAGTTGTGTTCTACAGTACACATTGCGTTCATGGACATGTACAGAGCTAGCCGTGAGTTACGAACGACGTCTGTTTATTGACTCCTAAACTGCGAAACTATTTGCCCATATAACGGTAAGTGCCATGGTCCTACTCTTAACTGTGCTTCAGCATGTGTAGTCAACATTCAAGTGTTATGAAGTGACTGTATGCACGTCTGTTGTTATGTAATACCTGAATTCATGTACTATTTACTCGAGCGCCTCAGGATGAACCGTTGTTATCCAGTGAATATGTTTGTTGTTGTCTATTGTAATTTTTAGAATAGCAACTGCGAGATACAAAACTGTTGTTCAGTTCATGATTGTACCTGAAGGTAGATAATACAAGTTTTAGTTACTTAATATCATTTAGGGCTTCTCCATCTTGAGAAAAGTTGAAAACCTCAACGACTCAAATTGCATGCTAGTAATACTATGTAAGTACAGTTAGTAATATTACCGACCTGGCGTCCTTGCCTTGTCTATCTATCTGTCTCTGTCTGTCTGTCTGTCTGTCTGTCTGTCTGTCTGTCTGTCTGTCTGTCTGTCTGTCTGTCTGTCTGTATACATGTATGGAGAGAGGGAGACAGACAGACAGACAGACAGACAGACAGACAGACAGACAGACAGACAGACAGACAGACAGACAGACAGACAGACAGACAGACAGACAGACAGACAGACAGACAGACAGACAGACAGACAGACAGACAGACAGACAGAGACAGAGACAGGGACAGAGCGAGCCTCGGAGATGCAATTATCTGATTAAGTGCAGACATCCATCTCGGCTAATTACAGAAAAAATACAGTATAGCTGAAATCTTATGACGATGTATTTTCCTTCAATTGCTTTTATTTTGATTGTTGCCAGTAAACATTTAATATAAACGCAGCAGTACTCAACCAAACTTGTCAAATATATCTCATTACATGTAATCGAGTGAATTCATCGCACTTCACAGAGATGCCTGTATCCAAGTAATGTTAAAATGTTAAAGGAATTACATCTAGGTGATAATAGTTTATCAGGTTGGGTAGGACTTGGTAACAATTATCAGGAACACCGTTGTTAATTTTGATACGTAGTATGCTTTGCCTGAACTCTAAGGCCTCCACTGTGTCATTTGTCAATTGCTGTCATGTTTGTCTACTGCATAGATACTAGGCATAACAAATGTGGAGATTAATATGGGTTTGTAGTAATCCTACTAGTAGGTGATGTGTCAGATGTCATTCTTTGCACATATTATTAGAGGGCACCGCCAAACTATACATTATTCGCGATTAATTGTACATTTAGGAGTAGATGTGGAAAACAGCAAGTCTGTTAGTTAGGAAACCGTCATCACTTACGATAGATTGGAGCGTCATGACATACCCAAAGTGTTGTGAAACGGGCTTCATTTCTGTTACTGCCTGTGTAAAATGAAACTACTCCCCAACATACCCAAAGTGTTGTGAAACGGGCTAATAATATATTAAAATGGAGCACGGATAAAGGTCCTTCTAGGTCCAATGTGATCTTACTAAAGTACCAAATAGTGTTATTATTTCATACTGTTTTCTGTACATTTACACACAATATATTGTACTGTTATTGATTTGGCCATCCATATGGTGTGTACCCGGAGTAGCGAAGTCTAGAAACTATTTTTTTTTAAAAATAGGATAGGTAGGTCGGAATTTTATTTTTAAATGAATTGTACCAATGGTGGCTAATCTTACCATAACCACTGTATGTATACACAAATTATCGCTATCTTAGTAGCCCAAGCTAAAGTCCTTCACGTCACTATTTTGCCAGTAACACCCCTTTTTCATTACGTTTAGGTAACCCCTTTCAAGCAAGCCACCTCACTATTGCATATTATGACGACTCCTCAAGTGATCTACCCCAAATTTGAAACTACATTTGTTAGTATAATATTTGATGTTTAAGAAAATACTGCATTCATACTGCGTCACATGTGTTGACATATATGCATTCATACTGCGTCTCATGGTTTGACATACTGCATTCATACTGCGTCCCATAGTTTGACATACTGCATTCATACTGCGTCCCATAGTTTGACATACTGCATTCATACTGCGTCCCATGTTTTGACATATATGCATTCATACTGCGTCCCATGGTTTGACATACTGCATTCATACTGCGTCCCATGGTTTGACATACTGCATTCATACTGCGTCTCATGTTTTGACATACGGCAGTCATACTGCGTCTCATGTTTTGACATACTGCATTCGTACTGCGTCCTATGGTTTAACATACTGCATTCATACTGCGTCCCATGGTTTGATGTACTGCGTTCATATTGCTTCCCATGGTTGGACATACATGTAAGAATGTTGTTGTACCGAAACAAATATCGTCCACGCCTTTGTCAACTGGGGAATACAGATATTATACCTGAAGAATGATGTAGTTAGCTGAAGTGGTGGCGTGAATGATGTTATCAGGATCTATACGTGTCTAAATTTTCGAACAACTTTGTTTGGCACCTAGCCACGTGTTTGTTGACAGGGTTACTCAGATTTAACTTTGTTAGTAGTCAACCTATCCCTGTATTAAACTCAGGCTACGTACCATCTGATTACTCTCCCTGTATTAAACTCAGCTATGTACCATCTGATTATTCTCAGTTACGATGGTCTGAATTCGAAATGTACATGTACATAGTGATGCAAATTACAGCTATCCTGAATAAAGAATGTATTTGTCTGCTGCTCAAATCAACCCAAACAAAAGTATCTCTTATCCTATACAGGCACGATATGTTCTATATACATACCTTGTCGCATTGGACAAGGTAGTAACGAGCATAGACCTATAAAACTGGCTGTTTACATCATAATGCGAACTCGTTAACACAATCACTGTTAGGTTTGGTTTTACCTGAATGTGTGCAGTGTATGTAGACGTTTTTTTTTAATAAAAAAAAAGTTTTTTGATACTCTCGCCACTACAATTACATTTATTTCGTTTATTTCCAATTCAGTGGAAAAAATAAGACAGTGCAGAATTAATCTCATTCAATGAGAGTGTGATAAAATTGTTGTTGAAATAGTACTAGTTTGATCCATTTTATGTGAAACTTGACTTTTAATTTCCTATAAAAAAAGACAAATTTCCCTTTAGTATTTCATATCATTATGTAGGTCTTTGAAGAATAAACAATTGGTGTATTTGTGTGACTGGTGTTGTGTTGAACAAATACGACCTATTTGACCAAGCGCTTTGAGTTGTGGAGAAATAACAAATTAAATAAACATTTAACAGGTTTCAATTTCTTAGCATCGCTGTCATCAAGGGCGAATCTTGCGTCTGATAATTATAAGCTGCTGCTCAGCAACCAGTTGGTTGTCTGAGGCCGCTGTAATTATGGTGACAAGACGCGAGTCCAATATTGATCGCGATGGGAAAAACTAACCTTGTCCAAGAAAAGGGGAGAACACCATGATATTTTTAGCTTAAAAAGATAATAGGAATTTAGTTGAAAACTTGAAGGTTTATCGATGCAATTACTTTTCCTTATTATGGTTACAAATTTAATTGTATTTCGAGCTGTCCTTCGATATCAATACTCTCGATATTAGCAAAGTCGTCATATATTTCGTCCAGACAATAGAAACTACATTTTTACGTCAATGACGACAGCGATGCTTTTATTCCGTTAATATATATTTTTACAACAATAGATTAATTATTGATAACATAAACACCACATTCATTGTACACGGTGACACCATCAGTACATCGTCAGATGACCGTCAGTACACAGCAGTACGTGTGGTTACTGTTTTGTTTGATAACTCGACATTTTACCGCAATTTTTCATCTTAATTTGTAACTGTTTGTCTTTGTTTCTTTTCGTTAGGAAGTGTGTGCCACCTAGTCAAGATAGAACTGAACTATTTCCTCAGAATGAGTGAGCTGCATTTTATACATCAAAAACAAAAACATGCTCAACAAATCTTTCAGAGAGGAAACCATGTGAAGATGGCGATGCATACGATGGTCACTCACCAAAAAGTAACTCACTTGGACCCAGACACTGTGTGTTATTTGCAGAAAGTCAAGAAATTCGAGATAAGTGAAATAGAAAGGGACTATGGTGTTCGAGTGGAGATGATGTCATCACGACCCGGTGTTGTAGATGTGTACGATTCGTCTAGTAGAATGAGAGAGACGGCTATCAATCGTGCATGTGCAGCCCTTCTCCGGCTCTATGAAGACTCACGAGCTAGACTGGTCAGGCCTCCTGATGACCGTATCAATATCAAAGACCTGTCGGCCTCTCTGCGGGATGTGTCGGCTATCATCGACGATTTAAACCAACGTCATCCAAGCGTTTTGATAAAAGATAGTTTTAATGACAACAGTGTAATATTCTTAGGAGCACAGCAAGAAGTGAACCAAGCCAAAGAAGAGTTCCGTTACTTTTTAAAGGAAAGACCTGCATACCGTTCACCGGAACCTCATCGCGTTGCCGGGCAACCGTCTCTGTTATGGCCAAACGCATCCTTCAACGACGTACCCACCCGCACACCAAACGTCAACGTACATGATGATCTCTCTCCGTGGCGAGGAATGTTTAACGGAATAGCCGTCAAAATCTACCAGGCTGATCTTACCGATGAACATGTTGATGTTCTTGTCAGCGCTATCAGTTCAGATTTCAGACTTCAAACATCCCTTGCCAAGTATATCGCTAAGAAGGCTGGTGATGTCATTTCGTATGAACTTGATAAAATTGCCAAAAGTCATGGACAACTTGGAGTAAAATCAGTCACTTACACTAGTGGCGGGAAACTGTCATGTAAACATATTCTCTTTGTGGTGTTACCAGAGTTCAATCCATATTCACCTTTTATTTCCAGAGAGCAGTTATTTGGATGTTTTGTTCAAGTCTTTGATTTCGCAAACAGATATCTAAACGCAAAATCCATCGCCATGGCAACGTTGGGAACAGGTATGTACACGATAATTTCTACTCATGTTGCAAAGTTGATTTTAAAGTTGACAAGTATGGCCTCTCTAAGTTGTACTATTGAGATTTGTTTGCTAGATATATACATCAAAGAAATATATACCTTGTCAATAACTTAGTCGGGTATCAGCCACATTTTCATGTTGCTATGACAACATAGACCAAACATTCAAGACGAACATAACAAAATATCAAATTCATTCAACCTGTGTAGTCCAGAGTTATTTCAACTTTGATGTAGTTTCACCTCAGTGAGAATAAACCCATAATGATAATGATGATGATGATGATGATGATGATGATGATGATGATGATGATGATGATGATGATGATGGTGGTGGTGGTGGTGGTGGTGGTGGTGGTGGTGGTGGTGGTGGTGGTGGTGGTGGTGGTGGTGGGAAAAACAATGGTTTGAAAGATAAGAGTAGCATAGTTTTAAATGACAACTCAAATTTGCCGAAAGGGATCATTGGAAACAGGTTGTGGATTTCCACACCATTTTTTTCCCTATAGAGTGTCTTCATTTCTAACATCTCATTTTCACACAGGTAAAGTTCACGGATGCCAAGTGACCGCTACTGCTCAAACATTACATGCGGCCCTCAACGCTTACTCAACAGAATGCTTCGGAGCAATTAACCTCGTGGACGTTCGACTAGTAGATCTCCACATGACAAAGGTTGCCATTTTACGGGACGTTTTTAAGCCTTATAGTCAGACCGTCACACATGTTCCTGTACAGCCTATTAACTACAACCCACGAGACGAAACTCATCTTGATCGATTACGCTACAGACAGGTTATTGATTCACGAGACTCAAATGACTACATACTGCCTACAAGACGCATGAGTATTCGCACCGCTGGACTTTCAACCGCTCCTCGGTTAGATACTTCGATGAAAAGTGAACGTCCGCTGGAAGAGCGGGAAAACAAAACGAGAGAAGACAGAAAAAATAGTGAGCGTAGCTCTCGCCAAAAAGTTGATGTAGGCGTCCAATTTGGGGAAAATTGGAGTGACAGGATAAAGAGTACACCCCGGAGATCATCAAGCGATCGTAAGACTCAAACAGCACCTGCGGCAGTCTCGTTAGATTACAAGGGACATAATACCAGGTCGAGGCAAAATTCTCTGGCCAGTCAAAAACAAACACAAAATGGAGATCAACCTTCAAATTCGGCAGGTCAAATCAATGACACAGATGATACTAAAGAGAACGGTACGCCAAATAAACAGAATGAAGACGATAAGTAGATTGTTTTACAGGCATCATAGACCGTTCAACCAGATTGCCATGACAACAGAATATACAGCAATGTACAGTAGTAAGTGTTATCAAATAAAGTCTAACAACAGTACTAGGTTGTTGCATTCACGGTTTAGCATCGCCCTTGTTGGATTTACAACTATAATCGTTTACTGAAGGGAGTTTACTTGATTTTACATCGATATTGCAAGACTGTATTAAAAATAAGCTTACAGTCGTTGATGGCGCTCCTTTAAGTTACTAATCTACCCCACCTAATACAGCGCCACCAACGACTCTATTTTGCAACTTTATTGATTTTAATCCATTGCATAGGAATTTACAGAAAGAAATTTGCTTGTTTCCTACCGATGACAATTTAGCTCAAATTTTCACGCAAGACACCATGACTTGATATGGAATAGTGACTTGATATGGAATATTGACAAGAATTTTAAAGAAACATGAAAATTATTCATTGACATCCTGGGATTGACATGTGCATTTTAATTTAAACATGACTTTCACATTTTTATTAGAAAGACATTTGAGTGTAACTATTCCATGTAAATACAAAATATCGGTACTCAAAACGAAATGATAAAATAATGTTGATGTCTGATTACTCTTAGAGACATCTTGAACACTCAAGACATTATCATGAGCACAATATCAATTTCATTGTCAAACGAAGATTATACTGTGGTTTTTATCAGATCAGTGGTCTTATTAAAGCAAATAATTTCTTGAATTTGCTGGGTTTTTTTGGCATTGTTGTTACTAGTATGGCCAAATCTATGACTGAATGAAGTGGGTTTTCATGACCGAATGAAATACTTTTTATGCAATGTTGTTACTAGTATGGCTGAATGAAGTGGGTTTTTATGACCGAATGAAATACTTTTTATGCAATGTTGTTACCAGTATGGCCAAATCTATGACCGAATGAAGTGGGTTCTTATGACCGATTGAAATACTTTTTATGCAATGTTGTTACTAGTATGGCCAAATCTATGACCGAATGAAGTGGGTTCTTATGACCGATTGAAATACTTTTTATGCAATGTTGTTACTAGTATGGCCAAATCTATGACCGAATGAAGTGGGTTCTTATGACCGATTGAAATACTTTTTATGCAATGTTGTTACTAGTATGGCCAAATCTATGACCGAATGAAGTGGGTTCTTATGACCGATTGAAATACTTTTTATGCAATGTTGTTACTAGTATGGCCAAATCTATGACCGAATGAAGTGGGTTCTTATGACCGATTGAAATACTTTTTATGCAATGTTGTTACTAGTATGGCCAAATCTATGACCGAATGAAGTGGGTTCTTATGACCGATTGAAATACTTTTTATGCAATGTTGTTACTAGTATGGCCAAATCTATGACCGAATGAAATACTTTTTGTTTGAAATTCCACAAATATCTCACACTGGCACTTTCTCATGATGTGGGTGTTGTTGTTGTTGTTGTTGTTGTTGTTGTTGTTGTTGTTGTTGTTGTTGTACAATACATATTTCAGATTTCAAATTTCAGACCAACAATTATTCAGATGTTACACACATCAATAGTCAAGTCAGTCAGTATTAAGCAAACATACAATATCATTTTATTTCTTTAATGGGAAACTAAAGTATAAAGAAATTAAGTAGAATTGTGTATGAATACACAGCTCATCATTTGAGGATAGGAAATTAACACTTCATATCATATGTACATATATCACAAATATTTCCACAGAATGACAAAAATATTCTACATCACAGCAAATCAAGTAATATTTGTGAAATTTAAAGTGTCATTACTCAAAACTATACAAAACAAACATAATACATACACTTCTATACTACAATTCTCACTACCTGAAATAGATTTTTCACCGACTTTATAGTATAACATGAACATAATAATCCTTTGGTATCTTTATGGACATCATGAGTTCTGTTCCATGCACTACACATGCATTATTATAGGTATGCATGAGATATTAAAGGCTACCTTGTCCTCCTATTTTGACTATCTAGCACGAGGTAAAATGACATTACAGGTAGTGAGAACTGTTCAGATATCATTTATCAAACAAGTACACAAGGTATATATATATAATAATAATAATAATGTTGGTTTTTATATAGCGCTTTCCCACTTTGTGCTCAAAGCGCTTTACAATTATTACCCCTGGCTTGGATCTATATCGGCACAACAGCCCTGTATACTTCCTCAACTCCCTGGGGAGCATACGATCCCTTGCAGCCTTAATAAGAACATATGATTAAAGCATTCACATTGCAACCTCTATCCTACCAGGTCCCCAATTATACAGCTGGGTTGACTGAGACACAGTTGTGGTTCAAATCTTGCCCAAAGACTTTAGCCACTCACAAACAAATGGCAGCAATGGGGCTCAAACCTGGCACCTGCAGATTCCAAGCCAGTCACTCTAACCATCCGACCATCATGACTCCATATTACATAACACAATGAATATATAACACTTCATTTTCATCTTTGCTATCATTCCAGAATTACAGGATGTGCACTGAATTAAATTTTTCACACTAGTATAGCTACAATTGATAAACAAAGGGATAGATCACCCATTGTTGCAATTCCAAGATGAACTGAACCCTTCCCAATACATGTACATGATATGCATTATATTTTGAATGTCCACTGGACTATAAACACCCGGTACCCAGGAGCTAGTTGTCATCTGAGTGTCGACAGGGTCATCACTGTGAAAATACTTGTTGACTATGTTTATATCTTTCTTTCAATAGAAAAACACCAGCAAACATATTTTGACATCATTAGATATGAAAATGGTATTAAAATAAACCAAAGACAAATAAGCCAAAACAAAAACCAAGGAAAGATATCCGTCCAAACAATAGGACGTACATCATGGAATTAGACATTTACAAATCTTAAATATTTCAAGTCTTTAGCCATTCTAGAAAGTGTATCCTATTTTCTTGGCCATAATTCATCTTTACAGAAAAAAGTTCATTTCTATTGTCTACTTGGTTAAATTCTTCTAGTCTAAAATTTGCATTGAAGATGTACAGGGGCAACTCTTTACATAGACATACCTTCATAAAGGGCGAGTTACACAGGTGACACGAGACAATTTGTAACATGTGGCACCATGGGCAACAAGTGATTGGAGTGAATTACAATGTACATATATATAAACTCTTGGAATGGTATTCTTCTTTACCAATTGAAGTATTTGACAGCATATTTTTTGAAAATGTTTATTTTGTCAACTTTGAAAACATATGGTGATAGGTGAAAATGTTATTGCAGCAATGTTAATCATGTTGACACTAAGTGGAAATTTCATTGTAATAATGGAACATTGTTTTAAGCCTGACTACAGATTACAATGGTTACACAACCAACTCAACAGGCAACAAAATAGCGTGAAAGGTATGCCATGACAGGGCGCCCTCACACACCAGTGACAGCTAGTGAGGGTGGAACGACATGGCATATCTTACAATCTAGTAACATAAGAGGCAATAAGCAGTCTTCATAGAAAATCTAACTCAACAGATTTCTGTGACGCATCTTGTAACATCACAGGACCTGAAATTATATTTGAAGGTAAAAGTATATAAACTGTGGATCTCTCGAACAAACATGGACAAGATTGTTACATTTAAAAAAGAAATACAAAACAAACTCACATGTATAGTATGTAATGTCTTGTATTCCCACTGCTCCAGGCTTGATAAAGTACCATTTTTCATGGCAGAAAAATGGCTGTGCACTGACAAACTCATGCATGTATAGGACGGACAGAAAATGTGGTCTAGGCTTGCCTGACTTTTGACTTTTGAGGAAAGTAGGGGGCTAACAATGGTGTTTGCATGGAAAACACTTATAGTCACTGTGGCAGGATTATTTTGTATCTGTCTTCTTCTGGTGATTCCTTGATGTACCTTAAACATGTCTACACAGAATCATTCTATGGTAAGGCCACACATATTTAATTCTATGATAAGGCCACACATATTTATTTCTATGTTTCTCATCATAACACCTTAAAAATGATGAATCAGTTGATGGGTTCAAATTTGTTAAAACATAAAATAAAGTAAGTACGTGTACATGTTGGTGATACTTTTAATTCATAATCATACTTTAACAGTCTGAATGACTTAGAAATGGTAATTAAAGTAAGAAGGAAAGTTTAAACTATTTGATTTTATCAAATTTCTCAAATTTCATAAATGATAATTTTTACTTATACCCACTCATAGGAATACCATCTGACAATCAGTGCCATTGTGAGTTTTTGTCAAATCCTGCCATAGAGGGCGCAGTTTTGTTATTATTTTGCCAGACTGAAGAAATATGAGGTCGATCAGGTCACGAGAAACATAGAATTTCAGTGTGGCTGCCCTAATGCATTTTGGGATAATTTCAAAACTACGTGTATTAAACAATAGAGAGTGACGGACAACTGTGGCATTTTCTTGGAATACAATATCACTGATAAATCCCTCTCCCACAAGCAAGGCTGGTTGACCGATGACCAACTTCCTGTTTAGCCAAAGTTAACAATGTCTATAGATATTACAGCGTCTTCTCGTACATGATAGAAAAAAGATGGTTCCAAAACTACATTTCCTGCTCAGGTACACAAAATGTGATTGTCATGCAGCTGTTACACTTATGGCCTTTGGGTTGAACGAATCTGATCTGTAAAAACAAGAGGTGAAAAGAAAATATAACAAATAAATTAAAACCAACAAATAGAGACATTAATACATACAGATGTAAGTGTGTAGTCCTTCTTTTTAAGATATTTTATGACACAGAAACACCTAACATTAACTAACACAGAAACACCTAACATTAACTAACACAGAAACACCTACTCATTTGTACTTCAAATCGGCACAGACATGTACATGGTATAAGTAGAGAGTGAGAGAGACAGAGGCAGACAGACAGACTGACAGACAGACAGACAGACAGACAGACAGACAGACAGACAGGCAGGCAGGTAAGCAGACACACAGAAACAGTGAGATAGATAGACAGACAGACAGACAGACAGACAGACAGACTGACAGACAGACAGACAAAGACAATTTTAGAGAGACAGAGACAGACAGAATGGTTATCTGTACAAGTTGCACTAAATATTCCCCTCTATAATACAGAGATTCCCTAAGAAATACTGAATTTCTTAATAAACCCGACCTGCTGTACAAAGTTAACAGATTTAGGGATGACAGACAAATATGCCAAACTGAACAGTCCCCATTATCAACAACAAAATTAATCATTTTGAACATACCTGTGAGCCATTCAACTCCTTCATGTAACCCTTCTCCTGTTACTGCATTACTAGCACATATATGCCATGCCTTGTTTTGAATAGTTTCTAATTCCATCATTTGAGATACTTTGACTGACGACATTGCATCTCTCAGATCCATTTTGTTTGCAAATACTAAAACAGGGACTCTTCTGTTTTTGATAGCTGTAAGAAAAGTATATACACAGAACAGTAAGGAAAGCACTTCAAATTGTTTTCCATTACCTTGTTGAACTCTTTAGATTGAAAGTAGCCATATGGATGAGAAATAAGTTTTAGTCTGCATTTATAATCAAAAGAACTTTTATATATTTTTCTACTTGAAAAAACAAGAATGTGATACTACACAGACCAAGTCCCTCTTGTCCATATGAACTTACAAAAACTGTTTGATAAGCCCTACATTTGAATTGGCCTTACCATGATGACTTAACAGCTGATAAGTTTTGGTATTGGCCTTACCATGATGAATTAACAGTTGATAAGTTTTGGTATTGGCCTTACCATGATGAATTAACAGTTGATAAGTCTTGGTATTGGCCTTACCATGATGAATTAACAGCTGATAGAAGAAACATTTGATAAGTTTTGGTATTGGCCTTACCGTTATGAGTTAACAGTTGATCAAGTTCATCTTTAGCCACCACCATACGTAGTTTATCACTGCTATCTATCACAAAAATTATAGCCTGTGCATCTCTGTAAAGAATCAAAGTTGTTTCAATATTACAAATGCACTACATGAAGCTATCACACAAAAAATTGATTCCTATATCTGCCCTGTCCAGACATATCAAACACAGACTTACTTGTAATAGTGTTCCCATAGATTCCTATATCTACCTTGTCCTGACATATCAAACACAGACTTACTTGTAATAGTGTTCCCATAGATTCCTATATCTACCTTGTCCTAACATATCAAACACAGACTTACTTGTAATAGTGTTCTCATAGATTCCTATATCTACCTTGTCCTAACATATCAAACACAGACTTACTTGTAATAGTGTTCCCATAGATTCCTATATCTACCTTGTCCTAACATATCAAACACAGACTTACTTGTAATAGTGTTCCCATAGATTCCTATATCTGCCTTGTCCTGACATATCAAACACAGACTTACTTGTAATAGTGTTCTCATAGATTCCTATATCTACCTTGTCCTAACATATCAAACACAGACTTACTTGTAATAGTGTTCCCATAGATTCCTATATCTACCTTGTCCTGACATGTCAAACACAGACTTACTTGTAATAGTGTTCCCATAGATTCCTATATCTACCTTGTCCTGACATATCAAACACAGACTTACTTGTAATAGTGTTCCCATAGATTCCTATATCTGCCTTGTCCTGACATATCAAACACAGACTTACTTGTAATAGTGTTCCCATAGATTCCTATATCTGCCTTGTCCTGACATATCAAACACAGACTTACTTGTAATAGTGTTCTCATAGATTCCTATATCTACCTTGTCCTCACATATCAAACACAGACTTACTTGTAATAGTGTTCCCATAGATTCCTATATCTACCTTGTCCTGACATGTCAAACACAGACTTACTTGTAATAGTGTTCCCATAGATTCCTATATCTGCCTTGTCCTAACATATCAAACACAGACTTACTTGTAATAGTGTTCCCATAGATTCCTATATCTACCTTGTCCTGACATATCAAACACAGACTTACTTGTAATAGTGTTCCCATAGATTCCTATATCTGCCTTGTCCTCACATATCAAACACAGACTTACTTGTAATAGTGTTCCCATAGATTCCTATATCTGCCTTGTCCTAACATATCAAACACAGACTTACTTGTAATAGTGTTCCCATAGATTCCTATATCTACCTTGTCCTGACATATCAAACACAGACTTACTTGTAATAGTGTTCCCATAGATTTTGATATCTACCTTGTCCTGACATATCAAACACAGACTTACTTGTAATAGTGTTCCCATAGATTCCTATATCTACCTTGTCCTGACATATCAAACACAGACTTACTTGTAATAGTGTTCCCATAGATTCCTATATCTACCTTGTCCTAACATATCAAACACAGACTTACTTGTAATAGTGTTCCCATAGATTTTGATATCTACCTTGTCCTCACATATCAAACACAGACTTACTTGTAATAGTGTTCCCATAGATTCCTATATCTGCCTTGTCCTGACATGTCAAACACAGACTTACTTGTAATAGTGTTCCCATAGATTCCTATATCTACCTTGTCCTGACATATCAAACACAGACTTACTTGTAATAGTGTTCCCATAGATTCCTATATCTACCTTGTCCTGACATATCAAACACAGACTTACTTGTAATAGTGTTCCCATAGATTCCTATATCTACCTTGTCCTGACATGTCAAACACAGACTTACTTGTAATAGTGTTCCCATAGATTCCTATATCTACCTTGTCCTAACATATCAAACACAGACTTACTTGTAATAGTGTTCCCATAGATTCCTATATCTACCTTGTCCTAACATATCAAACACAGACTTACTTGTAATAGTGTTCCCATAGATTCCTATATCTACCTTGTCCTGACATATCAAACACAGACTTACTTGTAATAGTGTTCCCATAGATTCCTATATCTACCTTGTCCTGACATGTCAAACACAGACTTACTTGTAATAGTGTTCCCATAGATTCCTATATCTACCTTGTCCTGACATATCAAACACAGACTTACTTGTAATAGTGTTCCCATAGATTTTGATATCTGCCTTGTCCTGACATATCAAACACAGACTTACTTGTAATAGTGTTCCCATAGATTCCTATATCTACCTTGTCCTAACATATCAAACACAGACTTACTTGTAATAGTGTTCCCATAGATTCCTATATCTACCTTGTCCTAACATATCAAACACAGACTTACTTGTAATAGTGTTCCCATAGATTCCTATATCTGCCTTGTCCTCACATATCAAACACAGACTTACTTGTAATAGTGTTCCCATAGATTCCTATATCTACCTTGTCCTAACATATCAAACACAGACTTACTTGTAATAGTGTTCCCATAGATTCCTATATCTACCTTGTCCTGACATATCAAACACAGACTTACTTGTAATAGTGTTCCCATAGATTCCTATATCTACCTTGTCCTGACATATCAAACACAGTGAAAGACATAGACGAAGAGGCAAATTTCTCAACTGAAAATCCAATTGTTGGAACTATATCTTCATATTGGCTCTACAAGTGAAATACAAAATACAAACATTTGATGTTAGTTATGTACTTAAAGGCCCACTATTCAATCCCAGAATTCTGCATTCGTGATATCTTATCAGTAGAGGATTATAGAGGCTCATTCTTTTAAAAAGTTCATGTACAACTTTTTGCCTTTTGTTTCAGACGTTTCTTTTTTCACACCAAATTTTAATCTTAATCAGATATGGGTCATTATTACAGTGCTTTTCCTCAAAGTGAGTCAAAGTTATTAAATGAACTATCAAGATCAGTGAGCTTGATCACAGGTTTTGTGCACGGTCTATGATTTCATGTTGAGATAGACACCATAAAGATAACACATAAACATCACTTACACTGTGTGGGCTCTGTAACAGTAATTACTACTAGTCTCACAATACATCCATGGACATAGGGGAAATGGCTATTGCATTGGGAATATTTTCAATACCACAATTTGTGAAGTTTTTAATTTTATGTGTACACGGATGATGTTCTACACTAGTCCTGCTTGCAGACAGAGTAAGTGGGGACTCATTTCTGACATAGAAAAGGAAAGGGACAATGTCAGAAGGAGGTCTAGGAAATTAAGAGACTTCCTTCAAGTTGAACTACCCTATATCTAGTACTTACATCCTTTGGTTTCAGCTGGTTTATTATTGTTGTTTTACCACTGTTGTCAAGGCCAACACACAGTATATGAACTTCCTTCTTCTTAAACCCAAGCCACGCCGATAGTTTGTCGAGAAACCCCATATTGCAAGTGAAAGTTTCCTACCAGAAACAGACGCCTAAGTATCAATCCGTTCCCCTCTAGTGTGCAAGATCTCGGCGTCAAACCCCTGGCAACAATAAATACACGACTATCGACCACTCACAAATAACGTTACCCACGGCAGTGAGTTATACAAAGACGCAACACAAGTAACCTTGATATTTTAAGATCTTTCACGCCACGTTTCAGAGGTTGTCAAGTTTTCAAATTCCAGTGCACTACGATCACAAACAGATCGTGATTACTCTCATCCACACATGAAAGGTATTTGATTCTGACCAACTTCCGGGAAAATGGCGTCACGATTCCCATGATGCAAAGCAACTAAGTTCAAGGGTTACTCATATTACTTTATGGGGTGGTGGAAGATAAGAGAGTACTTTCATTTATTCATTTTTTAAATGTGCAATCAAGGTTTTATGTAGAAGTAATTTTTTTGATTGCTTTTGCGACTAGAAACAGATGTTTTTTTAAAATGAAATTAGAACATTTTAGGTGAAACCAGATCAAACTTTGATGGAAAGCAGGGCTGGACTTTCCATCAATTATTACAGGGGTTAATAAATAAAAGCAATTATTTCAAACTTTTGGTTCTCAAAAGTATTTTAATGAGTTGACATCACTTACATTATGCATGTGACAATTGTAAAAACAAAACAAAACATGTTTTTATATGTAGGTGTGCTCATCCATAAATTGTATGGATATTAAATATATATAGAAACATAGTACGTTATTTTAATAGTATTCAGGCCTGTGTATACCTGTACAGAACAATTATTCTTGTGTTTAAAATGGTATTTTCATTTGGTCATTTATACTTATTTTACATTTACTTATTTATTTATTTATTTATCTATGTTTGTTTTTGTTTGTTTATTTGTAACTGAGTCTCCATGGTTTTTGTATGGATAAAGTATAGGCAGAGAATAAAATGAAGAATTTTCCATGGCTGGGTTTTCCACATATTTTCCATTTGGTATTTTTTATCCCCTATAATACTTTGAAAACACACCGCGATTCTAGCATTTATGCCACCTAATATCCTAATCTATCGTGGTAAAAATGTGCCAGTCCAGTCTTGTGAATGTGCATGCTCTTGACCAGGATACCTGAGTTTGTATTTCAGCCAAATTTCCAGGGTTAACATTTGCTGGTACCCTCAACCTTTCCCTCGCTATCCACAGTCATCCATTATTATTGTGTTATGATTGTATTACATTTTATTACATCATGTATTTATTTTTCAAGTTGTTTTGTCTTTTGTTGCACACTGCATTCATATGAATGGTAATTTCTAACTATGAGAATTCTTCTGTGTATTTTTTTGTGTATTTTTTGTTGTTCAATAAACACTGGGTGGGTCATGCTTGATTAGTCCATGTAGTGTACATGGAATGATGTATGAAATCATTTGTGCAGCTGAATGTTCATGTCTGGGAGGGGATAGTTCTGATTGCAGACAATGTACAGGACACATTGATGCCCTCAACACCAACAGAAGAGAGGGTCAATGTCAGAATCGAGTCCTGACTTACTCCATCTGCAATGAGGACTAGGAATGGGCTATATGTCACTGGTTGTCATATTATTGACTGATTTATACAAATGTACATAGGCGTTCAAGTTGGATCAAACGTGTATGGTTTATACAAGTATGGGAAATACAACAATTTGCATTTTTTCCGCCGTTTGGAATTTCTTTACTGTGTATCTAGCAATACAAAGAAGATTTCTTTCCATTTTAAAAGTCAGCCAAGTTCTCTAGAAGTTGTATCCTCTGCAAACTGTGAGAAGAAGTGTTTATTTTTTTCAGATCAGGCCCAAAAAATACTAAAACGTCTTTTAATATGCAGCAAAGATTAGTCCCCAAAAAGTATACAGTGCACCCAGCTTTGAAAATTGTCCCTTTAATCTCCTTTAAAATGTTACATTTGATGTTAGAACATATTATAAATAGTACGAAACATCTGCAAATTTTATGAAAAATCATGAACAATAATATTATATTCTTATATATGTATCTAGCATTGATTACTTGTATTGGCGTATGTGTGCATAACTATCGATATTTGCAGTACAGTGCAAAACTAAAATGTATTATCGCATAACTATATACAAATGAGTGTCCAAACAAGAAATATACAACAAAGTTGTATTTTTTGCAAAATTTACCATTTTGGATAAATATATGTAATCAGCGAACCCCATAACATGTGAACATATGAATGTGTAGCACTCAGGGGTCACGAATTTGCACTAATACTTGAGACATTTACTGGTGTGTTTCCATGAGCTATGCTCATGAAAGTTTGGTTGCTGAGACTACCATAAGCTTTAATGCAAATACTACACAACACTTGCACTTATGTGTCATGAGGTTCTGTCAAAATCACACAGCTGTTCATGTGTTGTTTGTTTGTAGAGTGTTTCCTCAGAGATTTTAAGGTAGTCAAACTATCTAAAAAGTTGTAACAGTTTAGTGGCTTTCAACAAAACTTGTTGAATGAAATCTATGGTCAGACTACATGTATTTGGTAGTTTATGTGAAGTTTAGTATTTGGTCCAAGCATTCCTCTTGTTACCTAGGCAACATCTTCTTCATCAACATATTCAGAGCAAATTTTGTTCCTGTACTGACTCGTTCTATATCATCACCAGTCAGCACTGCTGGTGCTTGCTTTAACAATACACAAGTTTTCAAATCAGTGTCTATCTGTTCACGAGCACTATTGACAACCTTAGCCCTGTAAAGTAAAACCAGAGCAAAAGAAAAAGTTAAATATACATTTTGGGAATAATTTCATTTTTTTACAAAACTACAACCATCTTTTAAAGGAAAAGGCCAGTCAGATTTATTTCTGCCTTAAGTACACTTGTAGGAAAAAGTCAAGTCAGACTTATTTCTAGCTTTAGTACACTTGTATTTGATTACTGCTATCAACTTAAAGGAAATGTCCAGTCAGAATTTTTTCTGCCTTAAGTACACTTGTAGGAAAAAGTCAAGTCAGACTTATTTCTAGCTTTAGTACACTTGTATTTGATTACTGCTATCAACTTAAAGGAAATGTCCAGTTAAAATTATTTCTACCTTTATTACATTTGTATTGATAACTGCTTTCAACTTAAAGGAAAATTTATTTCTGCCTTTAGTACACTTGTATTGCTCACTGCTATCAACATTAAGGAAATGTCCAGTCAGAATTATTTCTGCCTTTAGTACACTTGTAGGAAAGGTCAATTCAGACTTGTGTTGATTACTGTTATGAATTTAAATATATATATATCTCATACCTGAAATATTCTGGTAAATCTGTTGGTATTTCATCTTCACTGCCATCTTCATCTGATGCGATAATAGCTTTGACTAAAGTTTCATCCAGCCATGCCGATGCACCGACTTCATTAGGGTCTATCTTAATTCTCTGATCTAAAACATCATGATTCTCTTTGACATCAATAGTGACATATACCACAATATGATGTCTTCTTGGAAGACCCCTAGATAAATAGGGTGGGTAGACTGACTACAAAAACAACAACAGACAATCAGTAAAGTTTATCAGTAGACAGAAATAGCTATAACTGAAGCATTTTTAGAGACACTTTAATTTATTACTAATGACTTATTCTTATTACCTTACATCCTAAAACTGTGTAACGTGACTCAAAGACAAATTTCCCTGAAAATAAAGTTCTTAAACAATTCTGTGGTCCTTTGTTTTAGGAGAGCTAAAATTTGTCAGAAATCATTAAACCGACACTACATGTATGATGTACAGTTTTATTGCCAGCACTATAACACATACCTCCCAAAGAGCTGTTATCTGGCCAGGGCACTCTTGTGGGTTTAAATGTAGACCTGTTTCTTCATGTAGTTCCCTTAGACCTGCTTCAATTATCTGAAAAGCATGAAATTAGATATTTTTGTATCATATCTTTCATGAAATATATATTTTAAACATCCTTTATAAATTAAAATAATATAATTTGAATCCATTACAATAAGATATCTACTATCTTTCATAAGATATTTGTGTAACCTTCTCCATGAAAAATATAATATTTTTGAAACATTTATGTTATATCATTCTAAGCTATAACCAGCCCCCCCCCCAAGATTTTGAAGTGCTACCAAACTGTAGTAGCTACAAACTTCCAAAGTTGAAAAGCTATAGTACTACATATTATATCTACTCAAAAATAAATCTGTCTTGACTGATTCACAGAAATATGACAGATCCCCTTAGATGCATAAGTGTATATGTGGCATACTCCTGTCTCCAAGTATTTAAATGAGTGCTTGTGGTGGTGTTGTCTGCAGCAGAACTTTCACAAGCATAGCAACTGAAAGTGCTGCAGAAAACACAACAAGCATGAGTGCAAATACACATCCCCCACCCCCACCCCCACCCCAATAAGTCTGTGGCCATACTTTAATGAAGGTAGGTGAAAGTGCAGCAGAAAGCACAAGCATGAGTGCAAATACCATGAGTACCCCATACCAGGCACTCACATGTCATATGATTCTATTACTGTATCTATCCCGCACACCCGATAGTATGTTCATAATCATATGTTTTTGTGTATGGATCAATTGTATATTCATTTGCATACAGGTATATTTGCATACAGGTATATATACATACACATTTTGGTTATGTCACTGTTTTATTCTAAAAGTTCTGTAAAAGATCATTGACATTTTTAATTCTAAACAATCAAATAATACTGAAAAACAAAAACAAAAAAACTTACATTTTCATTGAGTTCTACATGACCCCCTGGAGGTACCCACACACCAGGAAAGATCCGTAAGTGTGAGGCTCTCCTTGTTAACAGAATTCTCCTGTCTTGAGTTCTTATCAAAGTGCTTACTCCAACATCTATTCCTCTTTGTAGAGTGTCTTCTGGTATGGATGGTATGTCTTCGACTTTCAGATGATGGACTGGACAAAATGATGCCCTCTACAAAACAGAGATATTAAACATAACATGCAAAGAAACACAGTTAGAAAAAAAACTTGCTACATAATATTACTATGTTTACCTTTAGTTTCTACATATTCTACAGGTATTCTACTAGGAATATCATCTGATAAACCATGTTTATGTATTATTTAAATAAATAAATAAAATGGAAGAATGAATTTGGTTAAGAAAGAAAAACCTATAATAGTTTATGACCCAAAAGAATCAATAAATGAATTTAGTAGAGTGAATGAATGAATGAATGGGTGAATGAATGAATGAATGAAGGAAGGAAGGAATGAATGGATGGATGAAAAAATGAATGAATGAATGAATGAATGAATGAATGAATGAATGAATGAATGAATGAATGAATGAATGAATGAATGAATCATTAAATTCAAAATGAGAAAAAAATTTAAATATGAAATATTAATCTATACATTTGTTTGTTGACCACTGGTCTATGATTAATCTACAAATATCCATACCTTGAGAAATACTCTGTCGCCACCAACGTCGGATATCAATAATTTGTTATCTTTGAGCTCGCAGCCAACTTCACCAATTTCTCCATGGCAACCAGTGAATAAGTCTGAGACACTCTGAAAGAGAGAAGCGACAATTAATTCTTGTCCATTCCCTGTCAAATTAGTATTGATGACGTCGTTTTCACAGCACATTTATTCCTCAAGAATCTTCAACATCGTGTACTGGATCTGTAGACTGTAACTTGTAAGACTTTACACCCACCCACCACATGCACATATCACACCATACACCGTGCATTCGAATATTGAGAGTATACACATTTGTCACCTGGGTAAATTTTGCACGATGCGATTGGCTTTCGCTTCCTTTCCGTAGATGGACCAAGACACGTGTAATAGGGTTAGCAGCCATTCGCATATTTTGATGCTCCACACTTTGTATTTGCAACTTTGCCAAACGCCGGTCAGCTGTTGACCTTAGCCGTATCACGATGACACCGATCCTATATAAATACACACTCGCACATAATGCCCACTGTTGTACAGCAATCGTCGATCGTTGTAGAATCACAATAACAATCATTTTATTTTGATATTATTAATGAAAAGTCTGCGACATTACGAAAAGTATTTGATATATTGTGGGTTTCTTCAGGACTTATTTCTTTGTCGCGGACGGTGTAAACCATTCCCAGTTGTTGTACGGTTAAACCAATGTGTTTTTGTGCTTCTGCCCCTGGGTTGTGTAGTCACCACTGCTGGGCCTTGGGGGTTAGGGTCATACTATAAAACTACGGCAACCCACACGAGTTCATATATATATACACAAGTGAGGATGCGATGCCAGGCTGAACATTCGCTGGGCCAGCATGACAGCTTGCGTAGATACATGTACATATGGCCTAGAACCGTGAGCAACTTCGATGAGCACCTGTGCCGGGCACTCGACATGTAATATTTCTTAGGTTGTCAAAATATATTAATGTTGATCACTTGAAAATATTTCCCCTATCTGTAACATGCAAGTATGAAAACCAGGGTTTTTTTTCTTCAGCTTACGAACTTTAAGGCAGGTAATAAAAAAATATTGTGTGGGTCCGATTACGCTCAATTTTAAAATAGGCGGGGTGGGTAGATTTTTTAAAATTTATTTATTTGTTTTCATGTATGAGTGTCTAGTTCATGGTTTTCCATTATTTTCCAAATGGTCTGTGTTATTTATTTCTTCCTATCAGATGTACAGCCATTACAGATTGGAAGAATAGTTTTATATTGTCAATTTCCACATCCACTATTTCTCGTAAGACTTCACACAATTTTTGCGATTTTATTCTCGAATATGTAAAAAAAAAAAAAGTTTAGGGTCGGCAGTAAAAGACTAGGTGGGGTCGGGTAACTGGAACCAAAGATTTGTTTAGGCCTAATTGCTAGATATTGTGATAAACACTAATCAGACCAGTATAGTAGTGGTTGTATGGATGAATTAATAAGTATACTGATTCACCAATACAAACCGTAATTCTGTTTGTCCTTTTTGTCCATTCATACTTGGGCCCTCAAGAAAATCTACAAAAATGGGAATATATGGAAATCATTTGGACATATTTCCACAAGAAATGTTTGTCAAAAAAACCAAGCGATTCAGTATATCGCACACTTACTGCATTCAAATACTGCTTTATTGAGGAGGAATTTAACTTTAACAAAGACAAAACCAAATGGTACCAGTCTGTGACCTCGTGTATACAAATCAATGACATACATCAACCACAAATTAGTGATCTAACGAAACAAGTTAAGCGAATTGAAACAAATGGGTGACGCATATGTGTCAGAAACTACAAACTAACTTCATATATAAGTGGAAAACATAATTATATAAACAATGACAATAAAAACTTGAATTTCAACAACAAACTAAGAACATACATATTCAAATTAGAATATTATTCAAAATAGACGCCGACTTGCAAGAACCAAATAACTCAGAATTAATCTGTAAATTTAGATTACAGCTACTATCATAGGCTTGGTGTTTCACTCATGTGACACGACATTTAATACACACGCTCAGACAACTTACAGCTAAAATGATGTAGGCTTGGTGTTTCACTCATGTGATGACACGACATTTAATACATACCCTCAGACAACTTCCCATGCAAAAGAAACAATTACATAGGTGCCGTGTACAGTGGCGATGTAGGAGTAGTCAAGTTGATATGTTGATTATCAGTTAGAAAATAAACATTTGCAGCCATTAAAATCATAAGTCCATATGTAATATTTTCATTTGAAGCCTATTTCTACTGCACTGTGAAAGAATAGCAATGCTCTAGATCTACCTGTTCAATATGTGATTGGGCAAAGAATCCTGCTGTGTTTGTTGTGTCTCTGTTATTGTTAGTCTAGAGTTACACTATATCTAGCTCTGTATCAAAAACGTCATGAGTGAAACACCAAACCAACCAACGTCATTTTAGCTGTAAGCGATCACAAACTTAAAATTGAAAGGGGCAGATACGATATCTAAACTTCCAGTAATGAAAGAATATCTCTAAATGTTGTGACACGTCAAGTGTAGAAGCCGAAACATTTCCTATTACTGTCCCCAATATAGTATATGCTAGATATCAATACCCGTTTACAAAATTAAATGTATTAATTCGCAATAGTATACAAAGAGAATTGCACCCAAGCTAAATGATTCACGAGTGACTTCCTAAAGAAATTACTCTTAATATTCGTCACCTCTGTTGTCCACGGCACAATAAATATTACAGTTGTCTGTAAAAGCGGACTGTATAATATATGCATTATCCTGTAAATGTCAACCAGCTCACATAGCGGCATCGAGAATGTGATCAAGAGTTTGAACAAAACTGTAAATTTCTTTCCCTCGTTTATTGGCTAAATAAAGAATAATTGCAAACTTTTTAACCATTTGAGATTATTAAAATTTCCATTGATTTCTCGAAGGAGTTCAATACTTAGCTGTTAGACCCCCTAGATACTAGAAAATTAGTGGACACAAGATACATGCGGCCTATAACACGGTACACTGGGTTTCTAATTCTATGTTTTGCTAACATCAACTTTTTTCGACAATCAAGCCAAAATTTGACTATGATAATGGTACGTGGTTTTAGATGTTTGGGCTAGTATAGTATAGGTGGTGATGGTCCACGTACCTAGCTGCAGTTCAATGGTATTATAATTCTATAACTTCATGGCGAAGTTAGTTTGTAGTACTGTACATGACGTTCGTGCAACGCTATATGCTATCATTCACTATGGTTTAGAAGCCTCGTAGGGCTAACGAAGAACAAGACATATTTTACAGTCTATGGCGAAATAGGCGAGGGGCAACCGAGTGGTCTAAATACTATCTGTCTGTCTGTCTGTCTATCTATCTATCTATCTATCTATCTATCTATCTATCTATCTATCTATCTATCTATCTATCTATCTATCTATCTGTCTATCTGTCTGTCTGTCTGTCTGTCTGTCTGTCTGTCTGTCTGTCTGTCTGTCTGTCTGTCTGTCTGTCTGTCTGTCTGTCTGTCTGTCTGTCTAACAAACGTATATAGCGCCAAATATCCCAAAGTTAAATAATGTTCGGTGACGCTCAGAGTTATATTATGAAAATGCTCTCTGAAAGATGTGAGTTTTTAATTTTAGGCGTCTTTTGAAAATGTTCACACTGGGAGAGGTTTTTATATCCAAGAGTAGAGAGTTCCAAAGTACATGAGCTGCTGAAGAGAATGGGTGGTGATCATAGAAAGCCAGATTCCATCTGGTTGTGTGCAGAAGGCATCCGATGAGCGAAGAGTGCTTGATAAAGAACCAGGAGAGAGTCCATTGAGGGCTTTGTGTAAGTGATGAGGAAAAGTTTGAATATAGGCATTTAATTTTCTTCTTGTGTAATGTACTGTACGTATACGATCACGAGGAATTATTTATCGAATAACACTTAGGGGTCTATACACAATGATCATTATACAATATTTAAAGACAGGTAAGATTAAAATAAACGAGTCGACAGTGGTAATTTCAAATTCAGAACAGTTCTCCGTGCTTCCAAGCGTAAAAGACTTGTATTGGTTTGGCATAGAAGGCTTAAAGAGTTATTTATAGATGTAATGCATCCATGGTAACACTAAGTCAGGTCTTTGGGCTAAGATTAACAAGTCTTGGTAGAAAACACACGTACCTCGAACTCTACTTCAATCTGTGTGACTAGTGGATAAAATACATGTATTTGTATATTTCCCTTATTTTTTATTTAATGTATTCAAAATTAAAAAAAAAATTGCCACAATTAAATATTATGATATTTGACCCTGAAGATCAAGATAGCTTGCACCTAATAATATCAGTGGGGTAGACATTTGAACGGGATTTGTATATACAACTGTATTATATAATCTGATTTTTTAGTTATGCAGTAAATATTGATTTTTAAATACAAATATAACTGCCATTCGGTCAAATTTAATGTACATGCGAGACACAGTGACTTGCATATATGCCATATGATATGTTTACCTTTGTGTCAGCTTTGAATGAAATTAGATGTTACATATCATAGAAAGGACTTATGGAGGACCGCAAAGACGGAGTCCGTTATAATAACCCCCAGGGGAGGGGGCAGAATCCAATTCAAAGTAACTTCGGTTTCTCGTCCGAAAATGTGATGGTCCAAAATTCAAAAAAAAAAATATATATATATATATATATATATATATATATATATATATATATATATATATATATATATATATATATATATATATATATATATACATGCAATTGTAGGAAACATGGTCGTTTCTTACGTCAGGATTACAAACTATATATAAAACTAATGTCAGGCGACGTCTTTTTTAGGCACAAAATAAAACTTTTACATACTATGGGAGGGGAATGCTATCCCACTTGCAATTGCAAGGTAAGCAGCATAGCCAATTCACGGCTTACTGTCCATTTTATTGGCCATGGCTAAACTTTCATACATCACTGATCATGATGTAAGTCAAAATGAAATCAAGAAATGAAACAAATGCCCCCAATGTATAATATGTTTTCAGAATAATTGAAAGTATAGAAACGGGCATACATGTATGATTCAAAGTAGTTCTATCACAGCTATAGCTAGTTGCTGTTTGATAGAAGTTGATGTACAATACTGATAATTTGGCGAAGCTAATAACGGCCTATGAAAGTCATTGTCACTGACAATAATTATTAGTGATATCAGAATAGTAACAGCATCATAATGTCCACTTTGATTTCGATTCTTCTGATAATCAAATTGACTATTTCAATCGCTAGCTAAACACGGTTATTGTAACAAACTGTTTTGAGATATGTTTGGGCGGGGTCGAGGCTAGGCTACCAATTTGCTTCGTTACTGTTGCGGGGTCACCATACACATACAACACTCCGACTGACACCGAATCCTTCAGCCCTTTGAAAATTAAAACTGAACACTCCCTTAAACCAGCAGCAATCCACATTGCCCCTATACAGTACATAACCGATAGACAGGCTTTGACTTTAGCAGCATCTTATGTTTTAGATGAATGTACTATGTTTACCTTCTGCATTAATTTTTAGCAGTTGATGCTCGTTTTTCAGTTATGTTTTCCTGGTAGACAGGGAAATTCCCAGAAAAAGGAGTATTAAAAGTGTCATTGTAGTTGCATTGCATTGTATTGCATTGCATTGCATTGTATTGTATTGTATTGTATTGTATTGTATTGTATTGTATTGTATTGTATTGTATTGTATTGTATTGTATTGTATTGTGTTGTGTTGTGTTGTGTTGTGTTGTGTTGTGTTGTGTTGTGTTGTGTTGTGTTGTGCTGTGCTGTGCTGTGCTGTGCTGTGTTGTGTTGTGTTGTGTTGTGTTGTGTTGTGTTGTGTTGTGTTGTGTTGTGTTGTGTTGTGTTGTGCTGTGTTGTGTTGTGTTGTGCTATGCTGTGCTGTGTTAAACAACAGCATCCATAAGAATTCGTCGCAGACCAACATCAAGCCAACACGAACTATAAACTAAAACAACGAAAATGAGATGATTAAATCAGAATGTATCTTAAATAAATAAATAAATAAATAAATAAATAAATAAATAAATAAATAAATAAATAAATAAATAAATAAATAAATAAATAAATAAATAAATACGGAAGTTAGTAGGAAAAAACAGTTCAACTCTTTTTGCCATGATATATATATAACTACTGGTATCATATACATACAAATTACAATTCTATTCACAAAGTTAAAAAAGGGGGAAATCGAGAACCCTCGTATTGCTGAATAGAAATTTTCATGTGTAGCTACGAACCCAGAGTCCATGCGTTTTTCGTTTTATTATCATTGACATATTAATCTTATGATAAACTTTCATATTCTTTGTGGGGAAATAGAGGTTAATATTTTTGACATTGTGATAAATATTTTTTTATTATTTGATTGTTTTCAATGAAACTTGGAACGAGGCTGGGTAGTTCTTCCCAGAAAGGTCACGAGGGGGAGTTGCGAGCCAATCAGGTTCCGCTGTGAAATTAATTAGGTATGCAACGCTACACTGCCCGCTGCAAGGGGACCCGATATATTTACATCGCACGGCGATTGCATTGTTCCGTATGGTGTCAGCATAATATTTACGTAAACACCAGATACAGCTGTCAGCCTTGATTATTCGCAATCAATCAGATACCACTACAAAACCATACGATACTAATCGTCGTCCGCTTGTACTGCACACGGTGGGAGAAAGTATTCACGGCGACAACTCCGGGTATTGCGTACTCCCATCCCCCGTCCTAAATTGACTGAGTGTCAACATGCCGAGTATGTGACCTCGAGGCCATCAATTTTCGTCAAATTTGCATATTATTACTGCAACCATATTACGTCAGTAAACGTCATTGAGCGAAAGTCTATTATCGCTTGGTGTCCGGCATTTCCGTTTTCTAACAGACTCTTGACACCATCGGCTCACGACCCTTTATCACTGACCTAGTTTCCTGCCAACGCACCAATAAGGTGATAATTCAAGTTTGTGTGGACGCTGACGATACGTTTACTCAGGGCCATCTTGACCCGACCTGACCTCAAACGCCCAAGAAGGCAAGAGTGTGTGGTACACTGCACTGCAACCGTCAAGTGTAAATCGTGGACGTGTAGAGAGAAGGGATTATGGCAGATAAACTCGCAGACGTGTTGTTGGTGACGGCAAATGTTGGATCCATATTTGAAGACGTAAGTATCATTGTTATTATTTTGGGTTGGAAGGGATGAAGAACTTATAGCTGATTGCGACACAGTGACACGAATAGTCCGAAGTGAGAATTCAACTTACAACTATGATCACCTAGCGCTTCAAAAAATGTATGATATGAAATCCATGCACATATTGATAATCTTATTTTGCTACCCATCAAGGTCACAACATATTGAATCAACCATGGAGGTAGGGACATTACCTCCATGAATCAACCAACCAACCATGATTCATTCATTCATTTATGTTGTGGCTTGTTTATAGATTTAGGGTCCAGTCCAGATAGGGCATGTTTACTCATCTATAAGAAGTAAAACTCCACTCCAGAGGTGTCGAAATAACTCTGTATTTGTACAAAGTATGCTCAGAAAACAATGAATCAACAATGTATAAACTCAACAAAATATATTCATAATAAAAAAGGGGTATCCAGTTTCACTATAAATATTCAAAACTCAAATAATTTATGTATTTTTGTTTTTATCTGCCTCACAATAGTGGTTACATAGAATATAATTATCTATATATTGCTTACTAATACATCCATGGATATATTTTATATACCCCAAGATTGGACATTCAACAGATTGAGAGAGGAATATTTGAAATTGTTTAACTGATTTGACAAGTTTTATGATGCAGTTACTTTGTGACTCTATAAAAGATGTCTAACATGCAGTAATGGATAATTCAATCTAAAACCACTGAAATCCTGAGTAGCTGGTACTTTTTATTACTTTTAAAACATTTATGATTGCCAGTGTACATTCATCAAACTGTATCAACATCCTACAAGTTTACAATGTGTTGACAAACAAGTAATGAGTTCCAAACCAAATTCATGATTGTTTACATATGGATATCAAGCCAATGTAAACAAATAGCACCATTGATTTGTCAAGACTATCTAGAGGTAATTCAGCCAATGAGAATGTAACTTGATTTTTTTTTTAAATAGTGACAATTTTGAGCTAATAAAAACTAGGATACTAGTATAACAGTGCATATGACATTCAGATATTGTCAAGGATGAGGTTGCCATAGACAGGAATCTCACCATCCTAACAGGAATGTTAGATGGTCTATCATGAATGCTGAGGATTAAAATTTCCAAAGACAGGGTACTCCCTATTCCAAAAGGAGGGTTGGTTAGTCATTCACATTAATATGAATAAATATTCATAAGTTAAATTGATATTAAAGTGGTCATATGGATGAAGAGTTACTTTGGATTTTTGATTTATAAAACAATTTTGTGATGGCCTCCTACTTGAAAAAATCTATGTCAAACAACATATGCAAAGTCCTTTTCTGTAACTCAATAAATTGCAAAAGATTAATAAATGTGTAAAATGTTTGTCATTGTACGTAGAATTAGAATTTATTGAGTTACAAACACAGACCTTGGTTGTCAGTGTTGTAGATTGTACTTGTCAGTCATTGTCAGTGTAGTTGGCACTGGTTAGAATTATATAAATGTAACATTGTCATCATGCTGGTTGGTACGGTGTTTTGGGGTGTTGGTTGGTACGGTTTGTGGGGGGGGGGGGGCGGGCTGGTTGGTACAGTTTGTTGGGGTACTGGTTGGTATAGTTTGTGGGGGAGGGGAAGCTGGTTGGTACAGTTTGTTGGGGTACTGGTTGGTATAGTTTGTGGGGGAGGGGAAGCTGGTTGGTACAGATTTTTTTTGGGGGGAGAGCTGGTTGGTACAGTTTACTGACCTATATGAACTGAACCCTGCCACGAGTAATATTTTACTTAATGTAGTATACACAGACTGTCAAAGTATGTTGACATTATCCCAGCAGTTTGACAAGGTCTGTCAAAAGGAGTAGGTGAACTGATCTACTATGATAGTATACTCTTTGATTTCGTCAGAATATTTTGTAAATATGGTTTTCACCAATCAAATTAACATTTTCAAGAATGTACATGGATCTGCAACATAATCACCATAGTGATGTTAGACGTTGGAGAGAAACTCCAACATTAATGGGTTAATGTAGGTCATGAGATTTTCCTTTGCAAATTGATTGGTAATACTGCAAAGATTCATCTAAATTCAGATTTCCTAGTATTTATGGGAACACTACCTCTGTGCAGTTGATCTGTTGTAGATGGCCCAGAGATAATAACATGAAAAAGTATTTACAAGTCAACTGTGTTGTGGTTTCATTATTACTGGTCTGTTGAGACCCAATCTGATTAAAATCCGATGTGGTGAAAGCGGCTAGATGTCCTTATTTACCTCTATTCATCGTGTTGTAACGTTTGTTTTGTTCGGAGTGATCGCCGCCTTCCCACGCGAGGACATCTAGCCGCTTTCACCACATCGGATTTTAATCAGATTGGTTGAGACCAAAATTTGTGTAACACTGTATCTTGACATTTTTCATTGCATGATATAGGAGAATGCACTTGGTCCATATACAGGTTTTACATACAGATTTACTGTTCCATGTAAATAAATGTAGTAAACATACATGTACAGGTTGTAATATATGGGGAGACGTGGCTTGCTTGTCTGTACATTGCTAGATTGAACCTGAAGTCACTGCCATTGTCTTTAAACATATTCATCTGGTTGGTAGAACATAGTAATAATAAGGTTGTGGTACATGAGTGTATTAGTACTTCACTGCCACATGTTTTTGAAAGGCCAGAATCCATGGCAAAATTTGCACCCTCACTGTGCCCTAATCAACTAGGAACCTGGTAGGACAGATCATTATGTGAAGGTTTTCATCCTATGTGCTTACAAGGCAGTGTGGATTGTATGCTACCCAGGAGCTCAAGGAAGTATGTATTAAAGGGATTGCACCATTATAAACCTCTGCCAGGAGTGAAAAGCATTTTGAGCTTTACTAGTAATGCAATTGTGGAGAAAGTGCCATAGGTATATAAACGTTTGCATTAGTCATATATATTACATTCATGTTCAAACACTGTATACCTCTACTGAGTCTACAATATCTATACGCTACATGTATGTGTTATTATCATAGAGAACTAGAAGTATACAAGATGAAATATACTAAGATGACTTTAAAATTATATTGCAAGAAAAAAATTCAGGAATTATATTGGTTGATTTTCTGAAGCTCTTCTCATGTAAGAATTCTCTTTGCAAGTTGAGTTGCCATGATGTAAAAGTTAAGGCTGACATGAATTGAAAAGCAAACTTAATCTTACTGTAATAATACACGGTACCACCAAATGTTGACCTCCGTTGAAAATATGTTAGTTTATGTAGTTACAACAGATGGTATGTGGATTAGGTCGACTGAACAAGCCAGTGCAATTAACCCTTTCATGACTAGAGACGAGTTTTTAATAATATGGGGACCCAATTTATATGAATATTTTCATAATTACAATAATATTACTTTATTAGGAAGTAACATTTCTTTAATTCCAGTCTAAAATGAAGTTGATATATGCCAAAAACTTACATAAAACAAGAATTTTGTCCGAACAATTTTGGCGGGAATGTTTTCAGTATTGAAGGGGTTAAGTTATTCTCACTATGTTTCAAGTTGAACTCAGTGTTATTGTTGGAAGTAGACCTTGTTAATAATGCTTTTTTTACAACGATGATAATCAGAACAAGTCTGAGACAATGTTTTGAAACAACAACTGATATGTCTACATTTTATGAGTCACTTACCATTTGGTGGGTCAACCAAATTCAATATACTTTACACTTCACCAAGTTGATGGACACCCTAAAGTGTTTTCTGTTTGGAATCATGCAAGTAGGGTCATTGGATCTGTTGTGAACCATTGTAGGGCTCAGAATTAGCAGTAGCAGTACTCCAGGGCAGCCCTTACGAAATATCCTATATAGGATCCTTAGGAAAAAGTCTTATAAGAATCCTGTAAGATTTTGGCCCCTTTCTTTTTAGGATTCCTATAGGATATCTTTTAGTTTTCCAAAACGACTTCCTATATTATTCCTTTAGTATTCCTAAATGACTTCCTTTAGGAATCCTTTTATAGTATTCCTGAAAGACTTCCCTTAGGAATCCTTTAATATTCCTAAATGACGTCCTTAGACCTATAAGAATCCTTTAGTATTTTTAATATCCCTACATGTACATAACAATTTATATATCTTTTACCATTGCTTCAAGAATTCTTTTTAATTAATATTCCTGAAAGACATCCTTAAATTAGTAATCCACAAAAAACTTCCTATTAAGATCCCTCAGTATACCTCTAGTAATGTATTTTTTTCTGTATATAAACTATTAAAATCATGTAGAATCCCTCAAAATACTATTGAAATTTTTCAACATTAATTTCTAGTAGATGTTATAAGTTCTTAGTCAGAATTCCTTAACATCACTGTCAATTCATTTACTAATGGATTTGCATGGTGGAACACACCAATGTATGAAATTGTGATTGATCTTGTTAAAATGCAGAAAATTCAAAGTTCTGTTATTGTAATCGCCATAAAAACTGATATAGCAGTGTTGCAGTACAATGTATGCTGTTTGTGAAGATTTTTGTAAAATGACCATGATTTTAGAAAATCTTTAGGCCTGCAAAAAATACATGTATGTCCTTTAGGAATTCTATATGATTCCTATAAAAATCCTTTAGGACACGATGGTCCTATAGGAATCCTTTTATAGGAATCTTGGAATCCTGTAGGACATTTTTGTAAAGGAGAGACTGTTGTGTGAAGGTTTTCATCCTATGTCCAGGGTGAATAGACTACTAAAAAATTTATCTAGATACCAAATTTATAAGGTGGTTTGTTAGACTGATGGAATGAATAGAAAATTGTAGATGGTATGTTTACTTGGTAACCACTGACAACCAACCCTAAACAGTTAAAATCAAACCCTGCATTAATTGGATTCCATATCCGTATATCAGAATATTACAGTATATCCTGCACACATTTACCAGATAATCTTAGCACATTTTGGAATTTCAGAGCACTTTGTTGATACAATACGAATGTACATCAAATAATTTTACTTTCAGAATTGCATGAATACATTCACCAACATCCAAAGACCACCAAGGTAACTCCTAAACTATAGAAACCTAAACCTGATCCCCTATGCCAATGACCACAATGACACTTGGTAGGCAGTAGGCTGTAAAAATTCTTATAAAAAAAACAGTCGCATGAAAAACACCACCACAGTGGAAACAACATGTAGACACAGTCCCTGTGTCTGTGATAGAGGAACTTAGCTGTGGTCACTGGTGTAGAGAGTGTTTGAGCTGATTAAGTAGTACTTACACTATTTCTGTCACACCCAACTGTTTACTGCAATATATCATTGTTTTGATTTGGTTTCCCATTAGCAATGTATTGTGTCAAAGCTAAATCACCTTTTTGTGGCCAAGTTACAAAGGTACCCTTGCATACATAACATGGATAAACATTATGTACTTAACTCAGGCCTGTATTTCATGCATCTTCACAGGTGCAGTGCTTTCTTTACAGTTATTTAAGGGATAACTTGGCAATAATTTTTCCATGTCGTATTATGTAAAAGTGCATTCCATCACAAATTCTTTTCACATATTTTTCAAGCACTGTGAGTGTTTCCCAGGTAAATCTTGGCAGTATGCCTAATTGCCAATATTTCACCTTTCTGTAGACACATATCTTTGTTAAGGCTGGGGGAGGGGTATACAAGGTGTAATCTCGGTGCTATCTGTACTGAAATATTATTATTGCATTTCTGAAATGTACAACATAAACCGCATATATATTGTGTGAATGATTTCTTTCAAGCCAGGGCCTTGTTGAAAAATTACTCGTAAGTCATAACCTCATCAAAGATTGACATCATTCCATTTTGCAATTTGATCAAAAAGTGCAAATAATGGTTATTTTTGTTTTATGTAAGACATTGAGATAGAATTCATCTTTTTATCAAATCTGGGATTGCACTTGACCTGAATCATCATATACATTGTATCTATTAAATTAGACAATTTCAGACATGAATATGTCATTTATTGTACATCCCAAAGACTATCTGATTAAAATCTGATGTACATTGTACATGTCGGCTAATCGTTCATTATTATTTTACCTCAGTATTTTTGCCTTTAGTGGAGGCGACCATCATGTGTATCACGAAGGTCAATTGAAGCAAAAATACCAGCAAAATTTCAAATGTAGTCTTTTTAAAAAATTAGCTTGAAGATTACATATTACAGCAGATCTTTGCCAGTTGAGTCTTTATTTTTAGCTTGAAGATTACATATTACAGCAGATCTTTGCCAGTTGAGTCTTTATTTTGTTGGGTTGACTGATGGCCATCATTTCTATATCTGTAAAACTATAACAATACATGATTTGAAATAACAGCAATATCAGTTCAACTCTGTACATGTACATGTTATTCTCAGGTTTATTGTAAACCTGGATCTCTGTACATGTACATGTTATTTTCAGGTTTATTGTAAACCTGGATATTTTTGAAACAAGAAATTTTTTTTCATATTACAGTCTTCAGCTTAGTAGTTCTCAAACACTAATTTAGCTAACTACCAGATTGGTACATTGTGTTTACATTGTGTTTATGTACAAGAAGGCATTTCAGTCACGATTTATTTTTGCAGTTTTGTTTTTCAGCAAAAAAAGTAAAATAAGTTACGATACAGGGCTCAACATTAACAGTAGTCCTGTGTCCACAGACTACCAATTCTTGTCATGGGGCTTGGTAGCTAGTCCCTTCAGTCTACCACTGATTATTGTGATGATTTAATAAATGATAGAAAATTTGCAGACATGAAAGTACTTTGATAACAGACATATTTCCAATAGAGAAACTCTGTTTTCAGTTCAGGAATATGGGACTACTGGTCACCATCCTTAGGCTGGAACTTTCTGAATTTGGTGGCATATTCATGACTACCAAAGAAAAAGGTTAATTTCAAATTTTCAAGCCCTGCAGTATCTGAGATACAGTTTGTTCAAATTGTTGAGACTGTTTATATCAATATTGACTACAAATACAATAGGTTATTGTCAAATAACAAAACCAAATATACATTAATGTATGATAATATGGTAATAGTAATATAATTCTATGTAAATTAAATAATTCTAGTAATGATAATAACAATAAGATACTGTATTATCCAAATTAATTTTGAAATTCAAGTTATTTACACATGTAAATTATGTATAAACATATTTCCTTCCTTTTCTGTTACTCAATGGACAATAATTACTAGTTATTACACCCATGAACATATTAAATAGGTGTACTGAAAGTAGATTTACCATGAAAACACTACCTTGTTTAACGACATACACCCATGAAAGTACTAAACAAGTGTACTGAAAGTATATTTATCATGAACACACTACATTGTTTAACGACATACATGTATACCAAACTATTCCTTTTAATGACATACAGTTTTCTGGAAAAGGATTTGAATGTCACTGCATTATGAAGAGGGCGCTTCCATGTGAAATGGCTCACAGATATCATGGTGTTGAAGGACTCTGGAGAGAGGGAGGGGTTGTCGGTGGCTGAGCACTTAGCTTGTATTCCCTCTTAAGTCTGCAGTTTGCTTTTGAACACACCAAGCGTTGGTTTGGTTTGATTAAAATTTAGCCAGCTCTGTATGTAAGAAGGGTGATGCTCAGTTTACCCCTGCCAAACAAAGCAGGTTTTCCTCAGATATTCCGGTTTCCTCATGCTTCTTCAATACTAGGGCACTAGGGTGGAACAACGCAGGTTTTCCCCAGATACTCCAGTTTCCTCCTGCTTCTTCAATACTAGGGCACTAGGGTGCTACTCTTGTGGTGACCATTCAACAAACAAATTTGAAACTTTGATAAGACTTGAAGGACTAACACTACTACACTATTTCTGCTATCCTAACTGACATTTTAATTTTGTGAATTTCATTCATGAGTTGTGAATACAGACAAAATCATCAAAGAATTATGAATGGTAATTTTATGTAACATAACATGCGAAAGTTACATTTATGATTATAATGATGATAGAGAAAATGTTCTGCACACTGTAACCATGGTAATATACAGACGACAGGTTACAGGGACTACAAAATGTACATGTATACTAGCATAAATATGTACCTGTGGTTAATAGTACTGAATACTACAAAGACACCTTGTGGACTATGTCATGAAGATTTGTAATTGCCTCATCAGGAATGAATTGATCTAATACATCTCAGGTTCAGAGAGGACCAGATTGTAAACCATTGTTTTTGTTGAATCATTCAATTCATTCCATATTGTTATGCATAATTGGTTTTCATTAGTGAAAAAGAGTTCAATTTGGAGACTAATTTTTTCTAAAGCTTTTCCTCGTGATATTGCTATTATAATGAGAATGATGTATCATTGTCTATATGTTAGTTGTAATAACCCTTATGCTAAGTCATTCTTTAATCTGATTCACTACTAAAGTTGATTGGTTTTCAGTTGACGACCGTTGCAATATTTGTAGTGGTCTTCCTAAAACAAGGTAATTGAGGTGATAAACACTGATGGAATTCATTGTACATTTCTGATAAAAGATATACTATTATGCACAAACTCCTTCAGATAAATTTGAAATTATATATAATATAAAAATCTGACAATGAGTCATATAGCCATACAGTACTCAATATGTAGATATTAATCCCCAGTATTTGTATTCATTCAGCCAAGGAAAATACAAGTGACCTATGGGGCTTTGTCACTATGAGTCCTAGATGAGTATTGACTTCATTCAGCCAAGGAAAATACAAGTGACCTATGGGGCTTTGTCACTATGAGTCCTAGATGAGTATTGACTTCATTCAGCCAAGGAAAATACAAGTGACCTGTGGGGCTTTGTCACTATGAGTCCTAGATGAGTATTGACTTCATTCAGCCAAGGAAAATACAAGTGACCTGTGGGGCTTTATCACTATGAGTCCTAGATGAGTATTGATAAAACCCTTAGGGTATGAGTATTTTCTGTCTGAATGAAGAAAAATATTGGTAATAAAATAACTATACCTCGATCCTCAAACATACATATGTAATTTATGAAAAATTGGGGAAGTTAATGGCTTAGAAAAATTTTGACTCATATTTTGTGCATCATGGAACAAGTGGTATAGACAAGGGTTGTCGTGGCGTAGAACGACTGGTGTATATAACCCTTATTTTCTGTTCAAAGACAATAACTTGACCTGTATGCATAATCTAATCTTAATGGGTAAAGTAAAGTTCAAAGTGTGCACACAAGGTAAGATTATAAGATTAAAAGTAGTCATACATGAATCATTTATGTTTGGCATTGGTCAGTGACGTACATGTAGAATACTTTGTTAATTATAAGGCATAAAATAAGGCATAAAATAGATAAGAATTTGAGGTTTCCATCAATACTATCTGACAACTTGTAATTGACAACAATTTATAAAAATTTGGAAGTACAATGTCATGTACATTGTATGTAAAGTTATCACTCAAAGAAGGGCTGCAAAGGTTGCACAATGACATGTACACACGTACATGTATGTACATGTTATTGTGTTTTGTGTTCTAGCTGCAGTATATACATGTAGATAGATAGGCCTAAATCTTCACTACATAATGTTTGAAAATGTTTAGTGAGGGGACCTTGTATGCTTGTGACTCATTTATTAGCAGTTGTGTTCTCCTTGTCTAATCCATGCGAATAACCAACCAACCAGCCAGCCAACCAGCCAGCCAACCAACCAGCCAGCCAACCAGTTAGCCAACCAATTACTCACTCAACCAGCCTGCCATTCACACAACCTACCAGTCAGCCAACCAACCAACCAGACAGAGAACCAATCAACCAACTACCCACTCACTCACTCACTCACTCACTCACTCACTCACTCACTCGCTCGCTCGCTCACTCACTCACTCGCTCGCTCACTCACTCACTCACTCGCTCGCTCGCTCACTCACACAAGCAAACACGCACACATGCACTCGTGCATGTATGCATGCATACATGCATGCACCCACCTGCCTACCCAACCAATCAACCGACCAACAAACTAACTAACAAACCAAAGGACTGTAGTGTATAATTTGTAAAATTCTATTTGAACCCAAATTACTTCTTGCAGAGAGGTTAAGCCAGGTCACACATTAAATTTCAAGACCCAACATATAACATGTACATTGTATCAAAGCTAGAACATTCCTTAACATCTTAAACCTTATCAGAAATGATTGTCTCAATTATATACAGTGAGTATGATAATATATGATATACTGTACATGTATCATGTATATGGAAGAGATATCTGTCAGTCATTATATAAACACCAAGGCAACAGCATTCTGATCTTGACATAGCCCCAGGCTACCATGGAAAGTCAAAACCTGTTGTGAAATGGACATGGTTTCAAACTACCAGTGGAAAGACCTGAAGTGTCTTGAAATGGACATGGTTCCAGGCTACCCATGGAAAGACCTGAAGTGTCTTGGAATGGACATGGAGGAACGTTCCAGGTTACCCAAGGAAAGACCTGAAATGTCTTGAAATGGACTTGGTTCCATGCTACCCATGAAAAGACCTGAAGTGTCTTGGAATGTACATGGAGGAACGTTCCAGGTTACCTATGGAAAGACCTGAAATGTCTTGAAATGTACATGGTTCTAGGTTACCCATGAAAAGACCTGAAATGTGTTGAAATAGACATGGTTCCAGGCTACCCATGGAAAGTCAAAACCTGTCTTGAAATGGACATGGTTTCAAACTACCAGTGGAAAGACCTGAAATGTGTTGAAATAGACATGGTTCTAGGTTACCCATCGAAAGACCTGAAGTGTCTTGAAATGGACATGGAGGAACGTTCCAGGGTATACCCATGGAAAGACCTGAAATGTATTGAAATAGACATGGTCCCAGGCTACCCATGGAAAGACCTGAAGTGTCTTGAAATGGACATGGAGGAACGTTCCAGGTTACCCATGGAAAGACCTGAAATGTCTTGAAATGTACATGGAGGAACGTCCAGGTTACCCATGGAAAGACCTGAAATGTCTTGAAATGTACATGGTTCTAGGCTACCCATGGAAAGACCTGAAGTGTCTTGAAATGGACATGGAGCTGCGAACGTTCAAGGTTACCCATGGAAAGACCTGAAATATCTTGAAATGTACATGGAGGAACGTCCAGGTTACCCATGGAAAGACCTGAAATGTCTTGAAATGTACATGGTTCTAGGCTTAACCCATGGAAAGACCTGAAGTGTCTTGAAATGGACATGGAGCTGCGAACGTTCCAGGTTACCCATGGAAAGACCTGAAATATCTTGAAATGTACATGGAGGAACGTCCAGGTTACCCATGGAAAGACCTGAAATGTCTTGAAATGTACATGGTTCCAGGCTACCCATGGAAAGACCTGAAGTGTGTTGAAATAGGCATGGTTCTAGGCTACCCATGGAAAGACCAGAGTTATCTTGAAATGTACATAGTTACAGGCTAGTCTTGTTAGCTCTATAGAAATGTATACATATAATTACATGTACATGTACATGACCAAAGACATTTGTAAATAAACAGTAAAGTAATTAGTCATCTAGTAATAGTATCTAGTGATTGATGAGGAAAAATACTACAGAAGCTGGTCAACAATTCCGAAATATGTATGGTAATAGTTTTCAGAAATAGTCCCATGGGAAATCTTTTCTACAAGATTAATGACTCACAAGAGAGAATGGCTCATTCAGAAGGGACACAATATCTTTATTATTCATAGTATTTTGTCTTTGATCTGTACTTTTTATCAATTTTATTTCACAAGTCTAATTCAGGAAGCTATGGGTGATGACCGTGTCAAATTAGTTTTAAGAAGAATGTTCTTGAAATTTGAGAGTATTCTCTCTACATCAGTGTTCTTATTAGTTTAGTGTTTGCTATGGTAAAATGTCAAAGGGTTGTTGAGCCTCCTGTGATTTCTAAGAACCCCTTTGATGGAATGAAAACTGTATTTCAGATCTCTTCAATTAAAGACGAGATGAAATCAAAACGGTCAGCTTACCCGGAAGCCACAAATTTAACTGTTTTATTGTTGAAGGGGCACAAAGGTGAGATTAATTCTATGTGAGCTGCATTTCTGTATACTGAGGGGACCCAGAAATGTCATTTAAGCTGATAGAGCGTTATACAACTGCTTTTAATAATTGGTAAATCTGTCTTAGAAGAAGCCTGTTGTACACTGGAATGAGGCATTATGGAAATGAATATCATTAGAAGCTTATTTTAGAGAGGTCACACGATGCAGGATTAGTGAAAATTACTTTTTTGGGTCTCCAAAGTATTTATAAAGAAATACAGATAGCTTAAAATCAGCCTCATCTTACTTTGTTCAGTTGTTAATAGCGATAACTTTTTCATATTGAGTTTGCTGGGACATCCGTTTGATAGATTTCAAACTATTTGAATTTCTGACACTTTTCAATTTGTGTTAGACAACTCTTAAATCTCATTAGAAAAATATGATATCAACAAATCTAATTAACACAACACATAAGATGAGTTTTGTAATTTTTTACTCCGATGAAAATATGTGCATAAAGCTGTGATGAAGTCATCCTAAGTTGAATTGTTATGACTGCTTTTAATGATGAAAATAAATTTAATTCAGAAATAAATCTGAAATACTTTGGCTTTCTAAGACTGTATCTTCTTGAAAAAATAAGATGAATGAAAAATCAAACCAAAGTAAAAGCTGTCAATAAGGAACTTGCAGTCCAGACTGAGCATGCTCAGATGCAAAGGACCATGGGATTATCTGTGGTTACCGTAATACATAATCTGGAGCTACCAATAAAATAAACCTCCCGCAATGGTCAGGGTAACTATGAATTGATTATTTGTGGTTACAAAAAATGTTATAATATTGCTTACAATACTAATTGATTAGTATTTATTATCACATTTCCCATGATGCAACATTCAACATGGCGGGTTTGCAAGTTCTATATTGGTATACTAATAATATTACAATAGTTATGTGAATTAAAAAAACATTGTACTAGACTAATGGTTAGCATTAATCTGTAATATACATGTAGCTGTTTAGAGAAATGTCATGACAGCATGTTAATAGTGATGTATTCTATCCTTTCATTCACATCTCTTTGTTATAGTGTTTATTAACTCAACTTGACTTAATATACCTCACACTTGTTTTATATCTCTTTACGTCTAGTTATCATAACTAGCTCTTGATGCAACATTTCTTTGTGATCAAACATCCATTGAAAGTAAAATTAAGTTGATGACAATGTAGTTTCCAAATATAATCTTACAGCTGTGTGTAGAGTAACAGCTAACAACTGCTCTACAAAGAGACCCTGAGGCTAGCTGTGATGTATATGATAATTTATTCCTATAACTGACTTACCAAATTTTTCAGTACCTACCCTCAATTTTTTCCCCTCATGTACTGACACAAACACACACACACACACACACACACACACACACACACATGCACACGCACACACACACACACACACACACATATTCATGCATGCATGCACATACACACATATACAAATGTATACACGCACACACACGCACGCACGCACGCACGCACGCACGCACGCGCGCATGTCATCCCAGGTACATGTACATCTGTAAACCACAGGAGTTTCTTTGAAGACTAATTTGAACAAGCTTAGCTCACAGTATCATGTGCAGCTACATGTACAAGAAGTGTACATGTACAAGAAGTGTGTAGAAACCAGGCCATGTATAAATTGTGTTTTGCCTTCAGAAGGCATCACTATATTTTAACACTGTGCAATGCTATATATTTCAACACTGTTTATAGTGCACAGTAATACTGTGCATCGACAACAGGTGTGGAAATAGATATTTTACATGTACATGTATGTATGGTATATTTTGTCACAACATTATATGCAATATAGTCTGGTTGACATGCATTATAATTTGAGATAATTTAGCATACATGTAGTAGGTTCTTAGCAGTAGGAAATTAATATTAAAGTACAACCTGTAGAAAAACACCAATGTGTTTGCTTGAATGCAGTGAGCCTAGGAAAGACTTCATACAAAAGACAAAATAAGGTAAAGACAGCACTACAACTGATATAAAAACAACAGCAGGTGTCTTTGATATACATGTAGGTCTGCTTATATCAGTGGAAGTTATTATGTATTTTTTTATCAGTAAACACTCATTATATGGAACCCAGGCTCCTGTGATGTTTATGCTTTGATAAGTTACTGACACTAATTATACTGTATGCCTTACATGAACGTTGTCTCATTCCTGCTTACCACAAGCAACCAAATGCACTGGGTTTTTTTCATGGGTTGTATTACTTGTACTACTAGGATTAAAGCAGTACATTTGATATATTAGTTTATAATTTAAATGAGTGTGTGGTAGACATACTCCTTTCAAAATGAATTCAGTACAACGACCATCATCATAACCACAGCCTCACTGCAATGTTCAAACGACATGTTCATTTTTAGCACAACTGAACTGAGGTTCAGTAGTGCTATAGGGATCGCCCGGCGTCTGTCTGTCTGTCTGTGTGTGTGTGTGTGTGTGTGTAAACAACTTAAAGTCAAAAACCGCTGAACCGATTGCCACGATATTTGGTGGGTCCATTACCTTGGGTGTCTAGTTGGGAAATTGTTCAAATCAAAATGATCGCATCACAGGTGTGTGATTTGGGTCAAAAAATGTGATTTTTGGTCAAAAAACTTAAACTCAGAAACTACTGGGCAGATTGGTGCAAAATTTGGTGGGAACATTCTTAAGGGGGTGTAAAGTAAGATTTGTTCATGACAGGATGATTCCATCAGTGATATGCAAATTAGGGCTAAAAATGTGTCTTTTTGGTTAAAAATCTATAATTCCAAAACTACTGAGCAGATTGGGCTGAAATTTAATGGGAATGTATGTAGGGATGTATGGACAAAGAAATATTAAGCATACCATGATTCCATGAGTGATATGCAAATTAGGTGTAAAAATGTTCATTTTTAGTCAAAATCTTATATCTCAAAAAGTACTTGGTCACCGAGTCTGAAACTTGGTGAGATGTTTCTGAGTGTTATTCTTCGAAACATTTTGACAAAATTGGCCCTAGCGACCATGACCACGCCCTTAGCAACAACCAAATGGCAGTATATTTTGGTCAAATAAAAACATCATCTGGTAGGCAAATGAGTAAACATTCAAAAAATGTATGCAAATACCGTAGCAACCATGACCACGCCCATAGCAACAGCCAAACGGTCGTGTATTTCACAAAGATAACAACAGGTATTAATAGACAATTGAATAAACGTTCAAAAAATATATGTAAATTTACCTAGCAACAAGACCACGCCCATAGCAACAGCCAAATAATCACATATATTGCAAAGATAACAACAGGAATAGAAGACAAATGAATAAACATTCAAAAAATGTATGCAAGTGTGCCTAGCAACAAGACCACGCCCATAGCAACAGCCAAATGATCACATATATTGCAAAGATAACAATGGGGATTAATAGACAATTGAATAAACATTCAAAAAATGTATGCAAATATGCCTAGCAACAAGACCACGTCCATAGCAACAGCCAAATGATAGCATATATCGTAAAGATAGCAACATGGTTGGATAGGCAACTGGATAGTCATTCACCAAATGAACACTTATTGTTAGCATGGACTACCATATGGATAAACATTTTTAAAAACTGTACAGTTGTGCTACAACGCCATTGGCGGTATTTTTATTTGTTGTCTAGCCTTATGAGCTATATTCTGTTGTTTTGACATTTTTACACATGTGTACATTTGTTATTTGATGATAAATGGTGTTGAATGCCTACTTGGTAATTGATACAGTGTATAAGCCATTTTGAACTCAAAGCATGTATTAACAAATGTTATAATCGTAATGGACCTCCCTATATACAGTGTACAATGTACTATAAATGGGAGATGTCCAGTGATGTAGATAATAGCTGGCTACCGGTCACTGTTATAGTGCTGGCTATATTATTTCATTTCCAGGAATAAGGAATAATAGTTGTGAACTTGACTTTGTTAAACTTTAATTAAAACGTTGAAAGGGAATGTTAGTGGATAGATGGTGAAGAGATACCATACATATGGAGCTTAATAGTCCAAATTATGTACAGTAGGGTTTCTTCCTGGGATGGGGGATGAGGTGGGAGGTGTTACTTGGCAGGAGAGTGAGTTATACAAATGTAGGTGTACCCTGGAGAATTCAAAGTAAAAATACAAACTCTGCAAGAGTACCAAAACTAGGGGTCAAAAGTTTACACTTTAGTCAGAAAGTAAGGGTCAGCACAAAAGTTATATTTCAGCTAGAAAGTGCAAAGGTCAAAAGTCTGTCAGCCAAAGGGTTAACATTTTACACTTTAGCCAGAAAATAAGGGTAAAAAGTCTTGCATCAGCCAAATAATAGGTAAAAACTCAGGAACATTGAATTGCAAGAGATTCACTATTGTTAAACTAAAAAGTATTGCAACTTTTTTCCTTGATGGTGATAACAGATATTAAAATACCCTGGTAGCCTTAGTTCCCTAGTTTACCTAGAAATTTTGGCTAAAAAGACTTATTTTTGCTTGTTTCGCTAGAAACAAAAATGCAAAAATAAGTATTGACTAAAATGCCTTCTTGTACATAAACATAATATACCAGTCTGGTAATTTGTAAAAGTTAGTCTTTGAGAACCAGCTGACTCGAGAAGTAAAATTGCAAAATTTCCTAGTGGTGAGAAGATCTAGGTTTACAGTATTTGCCAGGTTCCCTACCAAAATTATAGTACAAGGTATGATAATCTATAAGTTTTACCCCCACCCCCTCCTCCACCTCTGACACCCCTTTCCCCATCAGAGTCACCACATTGTACTAAAGAACATTGATCATTGAGTGTATGTCAAAATATCAAAGAAATTCTCTTGACAGTTGTAAATTTAGGTCTGTACAGATAGACATGATAAAGAGATACCCCAGTGTGCCCCTACAAAACCAAACATGGAGTAGACATCGTAGGGTGACACTGACCATCACAGAGATTTATATCATAACATGTCATAGAAACAAATGATATTTACATTCTTTGTTAGTACAGTGTGTAGATGAAAGAAATGAGAATAACGCTACTTTAACAAGTTTAGGGTGACATAATATAGAGTTCTGACTAATACTATTGACATAGTTGAAATATCCAGATTCCTGTGTTATTAATGAGAAGGGCATCATTCATACATACTGTATGTTTGTAATAGGAGCTGCCTCTCTTTAATGTGTTAGAGGAAAATGTTTTGTTAAACGGAAGTAGTTCAGAGGTTTATGTTTCTCTCAGTTCTTGAGGTTTAAACTGATAGTCTAGCTACTGATGTGACATATAAAATCATGATTTGCTGCAGCTACAAATGTAGTTCAGAGTAGAACTTATTTTCAGTATAAATAGTGATTTACTTTTATGGAGTAAAAAATACTACTACTGAATTCTTTGCAGAAGGTAAGTGAATTAAAGGGACATGTCTGTAACTTTATAGTTCTCATGGTTACTTTTGCTTAAAGGGGTACAATCTGGAAATTTATGGTCCTTTATGCAAATTATGGTGAAAGCTTTCCATTTTGAAAAAATATCAAGAAAGAAAATTTACGAAGTCTGAACTTTTTTTCACTTTTTAACAAAAACAGTTGAATATTGCCACCAATACTAATAGCACTTAGTCCTCTACCATGTGAATGCTTTGAATATCCTGTGTATGTACAGTTTGATTTCAGAATTGAATTAGTATGCTCACTTTTACGTAGCTAAAAAGGAAAACCGTCTCTTTTGACAAATATCAAAGTGTGTTCAGATTCAATAGACCATCCCTTTGACAATAATACCCTTTCAAAGTGATTTAAATGTCACCAACAAACCAGTTTGCTATAAACTGCACAGCTCATTTAACCACAGAAGTAACAATACAATTCAATACTTGAGACAGCTTTAAATAGGGGTATTTGGTAAATGTGTTTAAAGAGTAAATATTTACCAAGAATTAAACTTTCAGGGGAGATATTTAAAATGTGTAGATGGGTTTAGATTTCTTTTTGTTCGTTTTTTCAATTTTTGTTTCATAATTAACATAAAAATAGGGATGGTACATAGTTATTCCTAACCATCATCAAAGACGCAAAGACACATAATCGGATCCAATATTCTTCTACAGATTTCTTGATTATTTGCCTTTCGTATAACATTGGAATAAGTGTATGGCTTCTTTTTTCAAGTTTGCAATACTATACATATATTTTGGCTCTGTTATTTAGTGGATATATTTTTTGCACTAAAAGAAATCTGTGAAAATGACATCAATTTCACTGGAAAATGCTGAAAAACCACAGGCAATATATTAATAAAGACAAATCAATACATTTATTTACACAAATGAAAATTTCCATTCACAAAAATTTCTTCGAAGCGAATTCCCAATTTTTAATTTGATTCTGTGAATAGATGTTTTGCATACTATGAACACAGAGTGCTTTGAACATTCAGTGTCATTTTACACAGAGTAATGTGACTATCGCTGTAGTCAAAAATATTTTACCTGCCAAAATAAAGTGGAACCAAAATATTTAAAACTTTCTCCTCACTGAAGTCTGTGCACTAATAAAATACATAAATGCACTTTAATATGTACGGAAGTTTAATTTGAATTATGAAAATGAATGAGTGTAGTCTTATATTACAAGCTTCTGGTTTTAACTGATCCCTTGATAAATCACCAAGTTTCACCTGGTGAAACAATGGATCAAGTAGCAAGTGAATTAAAAATGAGTATGTACATTAAGGCCAAGAAAAAAATTTGTTTTGTTGCTTGTCATAGGAAAAAAATATATTTTTTTTAAAAAAGGCGTCATCTTACTGGTCAACAGTATTATACACAAAGAGAAAAAAAAAAACTATGACAGGTTATCAAATTTTGATTCAACTCTACATTAAACATTGTATTTTGAATAGATATGTGTCTCATTGCTCAAAAAACAACAACTAGCTCAAACTGTACCTGTGACATTTTTATGGTGCTGACGTGTTACTGAATATTCAAACTTAGATTTAGACAGTCTCATGGCAACAACAAAAAAAGCACAGACGAGATTAAACCTGTCATGTCAGAAGGTTGGGGAAAAAAAACCCAGAAAAAAAGCTCTTGCATTCTCTGGTGATGTGCAAAGTGACGAGAAACAAAGTAATTTTTTTCTTGGCCTAATCTGATACATTTTCCAAAAGTGCACACTTCATGTTATTCTGATTGTGAGAGGAACGGATTAACCTAAGCTGTCAATCATTTTCTGTTACAATTAATAGATTGGAGATATTCAATTGAAATCCACCTCTTGGCGCTCAATGCAATGTGTTACACAATGAAAGTGGTGTGTTCTAATATTTACCAGTAATGTATGTATGCTAAGTAAAGGAAACAGTAATTTCATTTTATAAAAGCATCATTCATACCAACATAGACTATTAATGGAAAATATACGTTTCACTCGACTATATATTCAACTCTGTATCTACATGTGATATCGTTCATTGTTGAGGCATATCCAGCCTTTTTTTTATATCATCAAAAACAAATATGCAAAATTGTTATGAAATTTGCATAGTGAAATTAATGATAAATTGATTTTAAGAAAAACTTATATGCCAGCATGTCCTGATAGCATTACAAAAAATCCATTATTTTTCATTGACAAAAATATTCACATGCAGCCATTATTGTGAAGATATTTCATTCAATTATCATGGCTTATATTTTATTCGATACATAAAATTGAAGTAGAAAAGTGTATTGTGAGTGCAAATATGGGACAGTAGATAGTTTGGTGTCTGCAACAGAACAAAGTATAATTAAACATTGCAATTTTTTGGATCTCCCTGTGTGAACCTCTGTATCTGGAGTTCACCTTAGTACTACAGCTAGTTACTGTCATTCTCAGTTCATGGCGAGTGAGGGCGCTGTCTATCCTCATGTTTACACTGCCAGGTCAAGGCTTAGGAATAAGATAATTTATCATGTACTTAATTAGAAGAAGAAAGATGATTAGATGTCAGAGGACTGCGCCCTTTTCTTTGTTGTTCATAACTCCATTTTTTTGTCTAGACAAATGGAATATTGATGGCTACAGTGTGATGTGTTCAAAATAACTACACATGCTACAAAGTACATTATAATAGTGTTACTCTGACCCTGCTTGGGCCATCTGTACAAATCATGTTAGAAAATTGCATCAAAGTCACAATTTACAGCAAATCATGCGACTCCAGACAAACAATATCAAATATTCATATATTTAATACATAGCATTTTTCTCTGTCCTTTTTTTCTTTCTTAAAACAATGGAGAGACCAACGATTTGTACGATATCATGAATTTCAGAAAGTGTACTAATATTTTTCTTCCTTCAGCTGAGGAAAATACAAGTGACCTAAGGGGCCTTGTCACTACGAGTCACGAGATGAGTAGCGACAAACCCCCTAGGTCACGCGTATTTTCTGGCTGACTGAAGTAATAATATATGGAAATTGGAAAAAATAATGGTGATTTGAAATGTTTTGACAGATATTTAATGTACTGCAGAACCAGTGATGTAGACATGATTTGTCATGATATAGAACAACCAGGGTATATAATCCATATTTTCTGTTTAAAGACAATAACTTGGCTTTAGTATGGTATGGTAGGCTATAATGACAGCAAAATGAAAACATCAAGAAATGGAATTTGAGAAAAGCTAAATGTCAACACTACTAATAGTGCTATTCAGTATTCTAGAAACATTCTACCCTACTTGACTTAATGTTCTCATGAATAAGTTAGATGGTATGTCTTCTTTTACAAATTGTCCACAGTAGCAATAAAATTGGTCAGTATCCCAGGAAATTACCAACAGTATCATGCTCATTATCCATGGAAAATTCCAACATTATCACACTTGTAATCTGGAAATTTCCAATGTTATCACATCTAGTATCCATGGAAATTTTCAACATTATCCTCTCAGTATCCATGGAAATTTCAACATTATCCTCTCAGTATCCATGGAAATTTTCTACATAATCCTCTCCATATATCCATGGAAATTTCCAATCCCCCTTTGTAATATCCTCATTTTTCTTTATCTTGATAAATATCAAAGAATGATATTCAATTCAAATTGTTGACATTTAATTCATAAATCAAAACGAGAATTATGTAGCCTCAATCCTTGATTCCAATTCCATTTATCAACAAATTAAGGAAAAAAACCTAGAATTTATCAAATAAAATTTAGTTTTTAGCACAACTGAACTGAGGTTCAGTAGTGCTATAGGCATCGCCCGGTGTCTGTCTGTCTGTCTGTCTGTCTGTCTGTCTGTCTGTCTGTCTGTCTGTCTGTCTGTCTGTCTGTCTGTCTGTCTGACTGTCTGTCTGTCTGTGTGTGTGTGTGTAAACAACTTAAAGTCAAAAACCGCAGAACCGAATGCCATGATATTTGGTGGGTCCATTACCTTGGGTGTCTAGTTGGGAAATTGTTCAAATCAAAATGATCGCATGACAGGTGTGTGATTTGGGTCAAAAAATGTGATTTTTGGTCAAAAAACTTAAACTCAGAAACTACTGGGCAGATTGGTTTGAAATTTGGTGGGAACATTCTTAAGGGGGTGTAAAGTAAGATTTGTTCATGACATGATGATTCCATAAGTAATATGCAAATTAGGGCTAAAAATGTGTCTTTTTGGTTAAAAATCTATAATTCCAAACTGCTGAGCAGATTGGGCTGAAATTTAATGGGAATACCCTAGCAACCATGACCATTCCCATAGCAACAGCCAAACGTTTGTGTATTTCACAAAGATAACAGGGATTAATAGACAATTGAATAAACATTCAAAAAATGTATGTAAATTTGCCTAGCAACAAGACCATGCCCATAGCAACAGCCAAATAATCACGTATATTGCAAAGATAACAACAGTAATAGAAAGACAAATGAATATACATTCAAAAGATGTATGCAAATGTGCCTAGCAACAAGACCACACCCATAGCAACAACCAAATGGTGACATATATTGCAAAGATGACAACGGGGATTAATAGACAATTGAATAAACATTCAACAAATGTGTGTAAATATGCCTAGCAACAAGACCACGCCCATAGCAACAGCCAAATGATCACGTATATTGCAAAGATAATATCAGGAATTCATACACAAGTGAACAAAAACATACAAAAATGTATGCAAATATATCTAACAACATGACCACGCCCATAGCAACAGCCAAATGATAGCATATATCGTAGAGATAGCAACATGGTTGGATAGGCAACTGGATAGTCATTCAACAAATGACCACTTGTTGTTAGCATGGACTACCATATGGATAAACATTTTTAAAAACTGTACAGTTGTGCTACAATGCAATTGGCAGTATTTTTAAAGTTGTCATGAGCAAATGATAGTTTTAGCAGTGATATGTGTAGACAACAGTTTTTCAGTGTTTGTCATTATTTTTAGCAATTAAATTCAGATTAAAATGGACCATGTGGATGAAGATTAGGGATTTACTTTGGATTTTAAATTTATAAAACAATTTTATCATGGTTTCCTACTTGAAAAATGAAAGTGGGACAACATAGATCAAGTCCGTGTTTGTAAATCAATACATTACAAAACATTAATAAATATGTAAAATGTGTAGTATTGTACATACAATAACAAATATTTTATACATTTTTTATCTTTTTGCATTTCAAAATTCCACAATGAATACAAATCCTCATTCATATGGCCACTTTAAAGACAGAGATATATAAATGTTTGATGTTGCACTTGTGAACGTTTGTTTAGGAAGAGGGGGTTTTGGCCTAAACAAACAAACAAACAAACAATGTTTGTTTGTCTGTTGAGCGTGTGCCAGATTATGCAATTGTCCCTAGCACAACAAATGAACATTTTTATGGACGTTATTAATAAATATTTGTATATACAAATAAATTTTTAATGTGCTGACATAAATTACTGTTAATTTGTTAAATATGTTTTTTCCATTGTCTGTGGTATGATTTTATTTAAACCCCAACAAGGTCTGTTGTTGAATTAATAATGTCATTAAAACCACATTAACCTGTATGTAACCTTAATACATATATTATAATATTTTGTTATATTTCTTGAATTTTCCAATCTGATGTATGAAATATCATAAGCCATTGACAAACAGGATTTCCCTGCATGGGTTTATTACATTGACTACATGTATATTATCACAGCTGTGTTAATTTCAAACAGTTCAGCCTATACTGTATACATATAAGCCTTGTTTTCATGCAGAGAACTAGCTGTAATATTTTCTGGAATTTTACAATTTTGAATTCTGTTTCATTGTCACTGTTTTGTGTCTGGATTACCAGTGTAATAATGGTGTGGTCTAGTATGAAAACAGTATTGCAGTACAACATATATATATACTAGGATATAATATCAACATTATATCAAAGATCATAATAAATCCATTAATGCCCATATACATATAGTAGCTGTAACATGATATGTTTTATTAATAATTACGTTTTGAAACACAACCTGACCTGTATTTGAAACAGTCTAAGACAGTAATGTCTTTGATGGTACTGCAATGTATGTATGCTTGTGTGATGTCCATATGTATATACGCTCATGTGGTGTTCAAACAGCCATGAAAAATGCATAGACTGTTTACTTGCTTGTTGACAAATTGTAAATATGTGGTATGTTGATAGGGTATTCTTACCAATCAATATATGCTTATGACCAGCAAGTTCAACAACTATATTAAATATTTTGAAAAAATCAAAAATTGTCAATATTAATTGTTTGCTCCATATGACAACTGCTATAACCACATCCTAGGTGGACCTAAATTATTGGGTGAAAAGCTTGTTGAGAACCATGGTATGAAACTAACTAAGGTTATTCTATTGATATGACCCTAAATACAAAACTACAAGTGCCTATTAATGAGACTAAAATCCTGTCTTTGTTCACAACTATTCAATAAGCAGGAAATGCAGTATTGCATGCTATAAACTGAGTTTCAATGTATTATGTCAGATTATCCGCCAAAGATGGCTCTTCTGTAGTTTCAATGCCGTTGAAACTATTTTTATCTGATGAATATTTGTAAGCTGACAATATCAGTGTTAGACCCCATTCATCATTTTAATTAATTTTATTCCTAAATATAGACTTGGTATTAGTTATAATAGGAAATATTTGCAGCTCATTCATCATTTATATATTGAATATTTTGTGCTGTATTGGTTATTATATACCTTATATTATACCTGTGTGTGTATTGATGTGTCTAACAGTGTACATCATAGTGCATGTGTGTGTACCCATGAATATGCTCACTAAGTACATGTACAATGTGTAGAAACATACAATTTACATGTATATGTGTGTACATGTACATGTACATGAACATTTTGTGTACATGTGTACAAAAATATGATTAGATTTGTTTAGATTATATATAACTTTATTACGACCTTACATAAAATTGACAATTCTATTTGAGTATATAACGATATTAAAGAACACTGCAATGAAATAGGCTAATGTTATTAGTATATAAGTATAAAATGAGTTTTGATACATACAGAGAGCAATTATAATCTCTTTTTGTTTTGATTGCATTAAAATTTAAATTGCTCTTTCTTTTCTGTACTATTGAATATGTATCACGGTATTATGCTTAGGTGTATGTGCTAACATGTGCATGTGTTTACAGTGTGTGTGTTTATACTTTACACTGTGTTTGAGTCTGTGTACATGTATGTGTGTGTGTGTGTGTGTATGTGTGTATGTGTGTATGTATGTATGTATGTATGTATGTATGTATGTATGTATGTATGTGTGTGTGTATGTATGTATGTGGAGTCATGATGGGTGAATGGCTAGCGTGACCGGCTTGGAATCTACAGGTTGCAGGTTCGAGCCCCGTCGCTGCCTGCTGTTTGTTTCTGAGTGGCTAAAGTCCTTGGGCAAGATTTGAACCATGACTGTGCCTCAGTCAACCCAGCTGTATAACTGGGGACCTGGTAGGATGTAGGTTGCAATGTGAAGGCTTTTGCTATGCGCTTAAATGGCTGCAATGGATTGTATGCTCCCCGGGGAGTTGAGGAAGACTAAAAGGGCCGTTGTACCATTCTGATCCGAGCCAGGGGTAATAATTGTAAAGCGCTTTGAGCACGGAGTGGGAAAGCGCTATATAAGAAACCAACATTATGTATGTATGTACATTTTTGTATGTATGTATGTATGTATGTATGTATGTATGTATGTATGTATGTGTGTGTGTGTGTATGTATGTATGTATGTATGTATGTATGTATGTATGTATGTATGTATGTATGTATGTATGTATGTATGTATGTATGTATGCATGCATGTGTATGCATGTGTGTGTGTGTGTGTGTGTGTTTATTTTGTAGTGTTTTGTTAATTAACGGTATGCAGTGAGTAGGCAAATTCTACCTGAGTTCCCCAGTTATTTTACCAGGATTCCCACCAATATTGTGGTGTAATGTATGGGCCCAGATTTCTTCCTTGCTGTTATCGGTGTTCCTGAGTCAAGTAGCAACTAATACTGTATAACAGATTTGTATGCATAAATGTGTTTTGCGTCAAATAGACTGGAATTATAATATTAAATCAAAATTTTGATGCTGAGTAAAGGAGATACTTGAAACCAGACCCAGGAAAACTTGTAGTGTGAATTATACTTCGAAGCAATCTGATTAAAATCCGATGTAGTGTACACGTCGCAATTTCTTTTTGGCTGTTACATTTACTGTTGTTTGTTCTTTTGTGAGCATACGTTACAATACCATATGTTTTCCCGAACTCAAGCTCATACTTACGAGTAGCCAACCAGAATCCATCTTACAATATAACACTCAATGTTCGAAAATTGAAAGAAAGAGAACCACCAAATAATAACGATACCATTGTTGTCTGTGCTTTGTGCTTGTGTTCTTTTCGACCTAGGCATGCTGAATTATTGTATTTGTATGTTTTGGCGCATTACACATTTGCATTGGTTGAGTGAATTCACTCAGTGCTCCCTTGTGGCTTGGGAAAACCTATGGTATTGTGTCAGATGTAACAAACGATAGTAAACATAATAACCAAAAAGAAATCGTGATGTGTACACTACATCGAATTTTAATCAGATCGGACTTAGAAGTAATACAGCATTACATGCAAATTTTACAAGGTCAATATGCAAATTATACGGGGGTCAATATGCAAATTTTACAGAGTAGCTTCAGTCCAAGATTGATTTATAGCACACCACTCTTCACCTAACTTACTATCAATTTTTCCTTTTCTTTTACAGCCTGACAAAATGTTGAATACTTGGTTGGCAGAATTTCTCCAGGTACTTATTCATTCTTAATGCATTTAAATTGACATTTCAATGTGAACACATTGATTTCATGTGACATGACATGACATGGGAGTGCATCAACATTTGTAGGTCCTTGAGGGTTTCATTCCCAACTAGATCCTACTGATAGAGAGTATATGTGTCAAAAAATTGTTGTACATGAACAGATAAAATAGAGCCATACATAGCCGGAACATAATGTAATTTTTTTTAAAAGTTTTTTCGTAATGAAAAGTATACCATATTTTTGCTGCAAGTGGCTCAATGTAATACCAGTTTGCTTAGTGTAAACCAGATGTCATTGAATCAGTTAGTCACCAGAGGGCGCTGTCACTGAAAAAGACTTTAGCATTGTATTTGTCATTGTCAAAATATCTGTCTATCCTGGTACTGATACGTCACTCCATCAGTGTATCCAATGAGTTATTTCTCTTTCTCTCTTTCACTCTCCTATTCAAAGAGGATGATATGATAAAAATCATGTCTTCAATACAGAAATTCAAGTAATATTGTATTTTTCTGTTTTGTTTACAGTCTGTTCAAAATCTTCAACCACAGTTTATAGCACTACACTGCCAAGAAGTGGGTGGCAAGAACTACAGAACTAGTATGAAGCATGTTTCCACATTTACTAAGTAAGTTATACGTCAGTTTAACTTTACATGTATGTGTACATCACTCACTGCTAAATTCAGTGTTCCTTCTCAGTAGTGTACTGGATGTGGCGTGCTCTACCTAGAAATGGCAATTCAAACAAGAATATATAGTGCCAAATGATGTCAAAGAAAGAACCAAACTTCAATTTGCAGTTTAGAAAAACAAAATACCTTATTTTAACACAATAATTTCTGATCATATGTAACCTTCCATCCATCCATCTGCAAAAATATTATCGTACAAAGTACTAAATTATATATCTATATATACCAGAAGAAGTCAAAGCAGTGTAATAGTTCACATCTTGCTCTTTCAAAAACAAATGACAGTTATAGTAGTCATATCAGATGAGACTAGACTTGTGCCTGCTTTTGACAATTGGACCCCTATGAAGGATGTGTAAACATGATATGATTCTTTTTTCTTTTCTTTGTAGGTTGTTACTTGATAGTGAAGAACTAAAACCTTACAACAGAGTAAGGATGTTTTTAGATGATAATTTTGATGCACAAGATAGCTTCACGGTAGGTGGATCTGCTAAAAATAAATTTCCATATGTGATTCTCCAGTAATCCCTCCAAGGTTTTTAAGTTTAGATATTGTGCTCATATTTTAATATTTTATTTCTCAAAAATGTTAATGTGAAGATAATTTTTTACACTTTTGTGTCTGGTATTTTGGTAAATACTTGACTACATTGGATAGTAGGTAGAGTTTAAATTTGTCTCTTGTCTGACATATACCTCCAATGACCCCTTCAATGTTTTTAGGGTTAGGGACTGTGAACATTTCAATTTTGGCACTCAAAAATTGAGGTAGAAAGACGTACATGTACCATAGTGTACTTATAATAAGACCTATAACCTATGTAAGTTAATGTATTGATTCTATGTATAGTTACTAAGAAGTCTCCAGTGAAGTGATTACATATAGTTTAACTAGGCAAAGCCCATAAGCGTGCACAGGGTACATTCATTTGTGACTGGCTACCTCACGATGATATTATAAATAGCGCCCTCCACGTGGAGAATGCACATACATGTAGTATATAGAACGTGCATGTGTAGTCATTGTGCCGCAATGCATCCTTGGGTAAAACCACCAAAAAATCATTGCATAGTATAGAGGATGTGTATTTGTACTAGTCATTGAGCCGATACGTGGCCACTTCGCAAGCTACTACAAATTCTCCAGTGAACTTATCACACTGATTTATTTGGTATGAATATTGTTACAGCTAAATACTTGAAATGAGTTTAGAGCCAAAATGTACATGGTTCACAGTAATTTAGAGAATATGTGACCATGGCTTACTAAATTAGGTCAAGATATAATTCTGGAAAATGCAGATTATCCGTCCTTAAAATCAGTATAAGGATTATCAGTGAGGATTTATTTCATGTCAAAAATAATAATGATCAATTATTCAAAATCCCTGGAATCAAAACATCAAATATTTAAACAAGTCAAATCATTCTTGTAATTTGTTGGTTGTTTAATATGTTTAAGACAGTATGTATGTATTAATTTAATATATCATAAGTCTGAACCAAGACAAACAAAAATCATTTAAATTTGACATTATAGTGCATTGACATTTTCGAAACTCCTGCTTTTCTGTTGTATGTGACTTTTGATGATAATTTATTTGTTGTGGCAGATGTCTTAAATTATAAATGACAATATACATGTAATGTACCAGATGTGTACGACAATACATTTCCTTTGAGATGTTTCAGGGTATATTTTAACCATATATGGTATCATTTGAGGTGCTTCAGGGTATATTTTAACCATATATGGTATCGTATCATTCTCGGTTTAGAGCAAGGAGTGATAGAGTTGTTTACAATATTGTTTGTGACATGTTACTACCTATAAAAATGAAGCTATCGACAAACTAAGACACAAACTAACTCTGTCATAGTGATATATTGATATAAGCTACCAATGGATGTTAATGTACAGTTACACTCACAGGAGAGTGGCATCTCTGGTAGCAGTTTATCAGTGTTTTTGTAAGGCCTGGTAACCCAGGTAACACAGAGGGATAAATCTGGTAAAACTGGCCTGCTTTCCCATATGATATACCATAATGTTGGTAGGAAACCCTGGTAAAATGACAGGGGAACTCTGGTAGATTTTACCTACTTACAACCCTTAAGAAAAACACTGGGTATCCTCAAGTGTCTGCACATATAACCTCATTTAGTGTTACAAAGTGATTACATCCATAGAGCCAAGGCACCCTTTCACCAACTTGTGTAATCTAACATGCATAACTGTACAATAATGATTTTAGTGTTTGTCTGTCTTAGTTTGCCGGTAGTATGCTTTCTGTAGTAGTATGTACAGATAGATACAAGCTATAAACAAGACATTTTAGTTAGAAGGGATAAAAGCTAAAATACATTGTAACTTAAAGTTGTAGATGTCTAAAAGAGATAGTTAAATTAGTTATATGTGTACCTGAATGTTAAGCCTGAAGAAAGCCTCAGGGACCAATCTGTTTGTAAAGTGAAGCTCCTTGAATCACTAAAAACTGCCATATGACAGATTGTTGCTGGCCCTTTTAAAATCATCAAAAAAACATTGTTGTGAACCATCTTTTTTCAAGGATCTTTAAATTAATTATATTCCTATAAATTTAATGTGATGTTTGGTGTCCATGGTGATATTTTTTTCCTGTAGTCTTGAAAGTATCACATTGAAAGAAGTACCACATTTCAAAAAGAGCTTTGTCCATCACAAACTGTTTTGCAAACAGATTTTAAGAGTGCAACTCAAGTTGTACATGTACACATTATATTCATATTTTACTTCATCCACATGAAAAATGACATAATGCTACTCATTTTGAACTCATAGTGACAGATTCCTTCCTGCCACAAGTACAGTGTAACCTGTTCACTGCCGCCACAAGTACAGTGTAACCAGATCACTGTCACCACAAGTACAGTGTAACCTGTTCACTGCCACAAGTACAGTGTAACCTGTTCACTGCCACCACAAGTACAGTGTAACCTGTTCACTGCCACCAGAAGTACAGTGTAACCTGTTCACTGCCACAAGTACAGTGTAACCTGTTCACTGCCACAAGTACAGTGCAATCTGTTCACTGAACTCATAGTGACAGATTCCTTCCTGCCACAAGTACAGTGTAACCTGTTCACTGCCACAAGTACAGTGTAACCTGTTCACTGCCACAAGTACAGTGTAACCAGTTCACTGCCACAAGTACAGTGTAACCTGTTCACTGCCACCATAAGTACCGTGTAACCAGTTCACTGCCACAAGTACAGTGTAACCTGTTCACTGCCACAAGTACAGTGTAACCTGTTCACTGCCACAAGTACAGCGTAACCTGTTCACTGCCACAAGTACAGTGTAACCTGTTCACTGCCACAAGTACAGTGTAACCTGTTCACTGCCACAAGTACAGTGTAACCTGTTCACTGCCACAGGTACAGTGTAACCTGTTCACTGCCACAAGTACAGTGTAACCTGTTCACTGCCACAAGTACAGTGTAACCTGTTCACTGCCACAAGTACAGTGTAACCTGTTCACTGCCACAAGTACAGTGTAACCTGTTCACTGCCACCACAAGTACAGTGTAACCTGTTCACTGCCACAAGTACAGTGTAACCTGTTCACTGCCACAAGTACAGTGTAACCTGTTCACTGCCACAAGTACAGTGCAACCTGTTCACTGCCACAAGTACAGTGTAACCTGTTCACTGCCACAAGTACAGTGTAACCTGTTCACTGCCACAAGTACAGTGCAATCTGTTCACTGAACTCATAGTGACAGATTCCTTCCTGCCACAAGTACAGTGCAACCTGTTCACTGCCACAAGTACAGTGTAACCTGTTCACTGCCACAAGTACAGTGTAACCTGTTCACTGCCACAAGTACAGTGTAACCTGTTCACTGCCACAAGTACAGTGTAACCAGTTCACTGCCACAAGTACAGTGTAACCTGTTCACTGCCACAAGTACAGTGTAACCTGTTCACTGCCACAAGTACAGTGTAACCTGTTCACTGCCACAAGTACAGTGTAACCTGTTCACTGCCACAAGTACAGTGTAACCTGTTCACTGCCACCACAAGTACAGTGTAACCTGTTCACTGCCACAAGTACAGTGTAACCTGTTCACTGCCACAAGTACAGTGTAACCTGTTCACTGCCACAAGTACAGTGCAACCTGTTCACTGCCACAAGTACAGTGTAACCTGTTCACTGCCACAAGTACAGTGTAACCTGTTCACTGCCACAAGTACAGTGCAATCTGTTCACTGAACTCATAGTGACAGATTCCTTCCTGCCACAAGTACAGTGCAACCTGTTCACTGCCACAAGTACAGTGTAACCTGTTCACTGCCACAAGTACAGTGTAACCTGTTCACTGCCACAAGTACAGTGTAACCTGTTCACTGCCACAAGTACAGTGCAATCTGTTCACTGAACTCATAGTGACAGATTCCTTCCTGCCACAAGTACAGTGCAACCTGTTCACTGCCACAAGTACAGTGTAACCTGTTCACTGCCACAAGTACAGTGTAACCTGTTCACTGCCACAAGTACAGTGTAACCTGTTCACCGCCACAAGTACAGTGCAATCTGTTCACTGAACTCATAGTGACAGATTCCTTCCTGCCACAAGTACAGTGCAACCTGTTCACTGCACTTTTGAGTTACATCATACAATAGCTGTCATACTGTACTCCTTGCACTCACATACTCATAGTATGTCCTGAAAACTGTTGGTAATTACACAACAGAAAATATTGGGTAATAGTAGCTAAAAAAGTATGTACCATGGTTTTGAAGTGAAAGCTTTGTTAGTTTGTAAGTATAAGCTAAATAACATCTACATGTCATCTATTTAAAAAAAAGTGTATTTTGTGATTGATATTTTTGATTTTATAAAATAACATAATACTTTAAGTTGTATTACTGTAAAATGAAACAATACAGATATTGTGATATAAAATTGAATGCAATGTATGCCATAATTTATAGAAATCCTCTTGGGAAAAGTAAATCTAAGATCACCTCAAAACTTATTTTTGTTCAGGAAGAACATTACCTCAGGTGCTGTGAATCATAGGGTGATATTTATTTATCTTTGGTACTCAGGAATTTGTGTACAGAAAGTATTAGTATATTGTGTAAACGTAGTGATGAAGTCAGCAATTTGGATATCCAGAGGTTGTGTATTTTGTGTTCCAATTACTTTCAGCTATCGTGCTATGGTTTGTGATGTCACTGTTCCTTCATTAGAATCATTGATGAAAACACCATGTAGATATATAAAACACCTGAATGTTATGATAATTGTTTTTCCTTTTTTTGGTTTGAATGTTGCCGTTTTCAAAATTTTCTTGTGTACTGATTTCAAAAGAAAAGACTTTTGAAAAAATAGAACTGAAAATAATGAGTACATCAGTGCAATTATATTGAATACCTTGTACTTTACCTGCAAACTGGAAACAAAATCTAGTAACTGACCACTAGAGGACAGTATGACATACCTTGGCACTCCAAGTATTTTTCCATGATCACCACTGAGGGCAGTGTAACTAATGGCTGTGAATTGTACCTAAAACTGCAATATTGTGCATATGCAAGCTGTGTGTATATCTGTAGTTTGTAGCACAGTAGCTGTACATATGTGATTATGTCACCATACTTATATTCCTCATTCATAGTTTGTATCATTCGTTAGTCATAAACACAATATTACACACGATTTTAAGTGCTATTTCGTGGTAATGTCATGAATGAATGAAATACAACCTGACTGAGAGTGGTTCTTTTCTAGGGTCATCCCAACTCTAATTTGTGGTTGTCATAGCGATGTAATTTTTTTGACAATTTGTAAATGCTTTGTAATTAAGATACATGGCTGTAGTATTACTGAAGTCTAATATTAAATGCTTTTTATAGTCCACTGTAGTGTCTAATTGTGACCTTGTGTCACACTAATACATTACAAGTCTCAGTAATTTCCAATGTTGACACACCTGTGTCTTGACAAGATTGCACCAATGGTGACCTCAAATGGGTGCTAGGTGACAGCGTACAACTAGTACATTTCTGCTTGTTAATTATTAAACCTGAAGACAGGCATAATAATCTAAGCAGTATACATGTCTTAAAGCCCACATCTGTTCATCGTTGTATCGATTTAAAACCACTTCTATTTAATTCTTCACCAAAGATCAATTCAGTAGTTGATATCCCTTCCATTGCTAACTATCCTGATGTCAGAAGTCTAGATTTGTTCAGCGGTGTGTTGCTTTTAACGTCTAAATGGTCGAGGCTTATCTGCCTATCAGAATTGCCCTGACGCCAAAGGTCAATTACATGAAGAATTTGAAGTGTGTGTTGAAACTAGCTGGTAGAGCCATGAGTGGTGTAAGTAATAGAGGATACAGGACATCATGTGCCTAGTGTTAATGAGAAGTGCTATAAATTATTGGTTGTGTGTGTATCCATAGTGGAGAGTACGATATGTCAGATATTTAGACCATATTGTGTATTCATTGTTTGTCGGCTCTCATAGTCTGTGTACTAAAAGGGCCTTTATATATCCTCATCATCGCTTACTGATGTTTCATCTAATGTGGTTTTGATGGTATATACCACGTATCCATCTACTTAATGGCCTCCAGTTTTACCTTTCTTTGTTCACTTATATTTTTAAATGTAAGAAAGTGCATTCCTGTAGGGAGTGGAGAGTTATTATACATGTCCAACTAGAAGTAAAGAGTTCACTGTGATGTAAGGAATAACCGCTAGTGTTTGTATGTTTAAAAGCCGTGGTATACATCACTTGTATTTCATAACTGTCACTGTTTTTATTTGTTGTACTCAAGCCTTCAGGCTTGTATGTAGTCATATTCTTATTGATATTCATATTCATGCATGCATATGTGTGTGTGAGTGTATGTATGTATGTATGTATGTATGTATGTATGTATGTATGTATGTATGTATGTATGTATGTATGTATGTATGTATGTATGTATGTATGTATGTATGTATGTATGTATGTATGTATGTATGTATGTATGTATGTATGTATGTATGTATGTATGTATGTATGTATGTATGTATGTATGTATGTATGTATGTATGTATGTATGTATGTATGTATGTACATGTATGCAGGCAGGCAAGCAGACAGACAGGCAGGTGTATTCTTTCCAGCAGAACCCCAAGTATGATTTCTTTTGCAAGAAAATCTCTAAATTTGTGAGTTCGCTTGATATAATAGTATACATAGGAAAAATTTTAAGTTTCAATCCTGATCAGGTTTGTTAATAACTCCTTAGCCCAAATATTTGATATTATATCTTCATACTGGCATTCCTAGACAATAGCATTATCAAGTCTTAATGCCAATTCTCTTGGCTAAATCATGCTCCAAGAGTTCTGGTAAACCTTGAAATCCTAGAATTTCTGATCATAACAGGAAAGTCTGGAAAAATCATTGTGAACATGTCAGCACGCACACTTTTAGCAGACAGACAGTCTTTTTATTGATTGCCAATGAAGGAATTCTGTTGTATCTTGACTGAAAAAAAAAGTAGTTACATAAAATTTATCTTTGAAAATACATGTAACTCCATTTACATGGTGACTTATTTTGGTGCAAAACTGGCTCCAACTAAATATCCTGAAATGGGTTGAAAACCAGAATACTTGCAGTCACGTACAGATGAGAGATTTGACAATTCATCAGACTACTGGTATAAACTATCATTCTTCTAATATAAGACACAACTACCTATAGAATAGTGATTTAGTGTAAACTAAACACTCAACTCTGGTCCTGATCAGATTTCACATTATTGTGACAGGCTCGCCTTATAGATTATAAATATACCATTACAATTGGTATACACTGAGAAATCTTGAAGTCATTATGATACTTGATAGCAATGTTTTCAATTTGACAGATCCGTACTTGTACATCCGACTTTCATCACTTTCTCTTCAGATTTTTACCACAATTTATGGCTACAGTTGTCTCACTTTCCTACATTACCCACAATGCTTTGCAAATCTTCAATACCAACAGTTTGAAATTGATCAATTTTAACAGCGAAGTGTTATCGCTTTTCATTTCATTTTCAAGACCATGGCTTTGTGTGTAGTTCTGTGTATGCATATTTATCTGTGTCAGTCGTGTTGTAAGGTTTACAGATTGTTTTACAGCAATATCTTGAAGGTGACACTTTGCTTGGAGTTAATACAGTGCATCCATATGTTTGTCATAAATTGACTTGAGTATTTTGCAATGTTTTGGTAGATGGTGTGATACAAGCACGATTTGATGTCTGATGTGATAACAGCAAAGACATAACAATTGGATTTATACAGACGTTAGTCTCAACAGCTGTCTTCAAGTAACAATTGTTTGCTTCCATGTGATATGCTTAGTGTTATATGGGATACCATGATGTAGGGTAGACCCAAATTCCACGACAAGTTTAATCAAGGTCAAAGGTCAATAAGTCCAAGACAAGTTTATGCAAGATCAAAGGTCACATGCAAAGAAAGTTTATGCAAAGTCAAAGGTTATCAAGTCCAAGACAAGTGCATACAAGGTCAAAGGTTGTCAGGTCAGGAGGAGGTATGAAAGGTCAAAGGTTACCAAGGCCAAGACAAGTTTATGTAAGGTCAAAGGTTATCAGGTCAGGAGGACAGTAATGTAAGGTCAAAGGTTATCAAGTCTAAGACAGGTTGATGCAAGGTCAAAGGTTACCATGTCCAAGACAAGTGTATGCAAGTTCAGAGGTAGTAAATTCTAAGACAAAGTTTTTAATTAAGGTCAAGGGTCATCCAGTCCAAGAAAGTCTATGCAAGGTAGACGTCAGCTACAATAGTAAGCAGTGTTCATGAGAAATCCATTTGGTGATAGGTACATGCATAGTATTTGGTGATGAATTGCAGTATTATAAGAACAATACATCTAGGGTTACTATTTTCCTTCTGATCAGCAAAATACATAAAAGTGCCCATCACAAATTTTTTTATTTTGTTTTACTAATAATAATTATTCACATTCAGATTTTATTGGATTGACCTGTCTTTTTCATGTTTAACAAACATTTTTAAAAGATGTTAAGATAAAGGTGTTTTTATAAATATAAATAACAAATAGTAGTGACAGGAAAAAAAGTGGTACATTAAGAAACTATTGTAATATAATATACTGCATCTCATCATTATTGCATCTCGCGATGCAATAATTTTATTTACTATTTGACACTTCACTCTTAAGTGTGTGAAAAAAAAGCTAGACCAAAAGGTGAAAATATGATGATTTCATAATTTATTTGGTTTTGAAAGGTGAGCATTTAAACGGGGCAGACATTTATCCTGATAGCATTTGACGGCCAACAAGTGACTTTTCAATATTTGTTTTCTGCCCATCAAACCAATATTTGGTCGGACTCTATAGTAGAATTGAGCAATGACGGCCAACAAGTGACTTTTCAATGTTTATTTTCTGCCTGTCCTACCAATATTTGGTCAGACTCTAGTAGAATTGAACGATATAAGGTCAGGTGTATAATATGCTAAGTTCCTATAGTTCCTTGCTATAACTATTAGAGATGTATATATAACACCTGAGGGTCGTAGTGTGATAGCTGTTGGAGCACATGAATACCAACAAAGTCATTTGCAGAGCTAAGGTGCAACAGATGTGTAGTGTCAATAAAACTATGACTGTGTTCGTTCAAATTTCATATTGTCTGTATGTAATGGATTATTTTTGATAAGATTTATTCAGTCTCAGAGTTATCCTGTCATCAGTAACATGTCTTTCTGTTCTTGCAAGAAGCTGTTTGCACATGAGTTCTCAGTGGGTGGGAATTATGTTGTTTTGATCAGTGAAAGAGGAGAAACAGCCAATATTTTCAGCAAACTTAGATGAGATGCTATTAAAGGACAGTCAGTCTCTTGTGTTTGAAAAATACAAAATGTTTTTAATCCTCACAAGCAAAAGTTCCTGTATCATTCCAAGTTGCAAGTCTTTCAGAGATGTAAACATTACTTCGAGAAGAATCACTGCAGTGGACTCACTCCCCCACCTAATGATTGACATTTACCAATGTACACCTCAAGAGGGCAGTCTTGTACCAATGCACCTAAAACGATCAAAATGATGGAAGAGTCTCACCTTTGCTTTTTTGCCAAAAATGATACCATAAAAACCATTGAAAGTTGCAGACCACTATGTGATGTGTAACATCAAAATTTAGACATCAGTGGAGATATATTGGCTGAAAGTGAAACCTTGATTATTTTGATCAAAATCACCCTCGAAGCTGAAGTTTGTGATTATTTTTTATATACACTGTATTCCTTTCATCATTTCAATGATTAATATGATGATTGGGGGAGGGGAGAAGCGGAGGAACAGTTACCAAACTTTTACCAGATTTCCCCCACCTGTTAAAGATCAAGGTTTCAATCCCAGGTTCTCACTTTAGTGTTATCTTATCCATAAGGATTACATACTTTCATTCTTTGTTCTTGACCAACTTTAATCTTTTTCTGTTTTTTCACACCTAACTTTTAAACCTAATTTAGACTGAAGGGATACACAAACTGGGGGTTAAAAATGTATGATCTCAATGAAATGTTTCAATTTTATATAAATTGTCACAGGTATGTACAATATTTGCAATTGTACTTTCACAACCTTAAACTTTGGTATGAAAGGTCAAAGGTCATGGCTGACAACTTGACTAAAGTTGGTAGCTATGTGTTTATCTTGTAAAAGCTGGTTTAACGTTTTACTGTAAAGTAGACCCTCCACTGAAGAAGTTTGTCAACTCCATGACTGTGTTTGTCTACCATTTATACTCCTTGCCTGAAGGACTTTCCTATCAATGCCTTGATAAGCGTTATTGAGTTACACATAAAACAGAACTCAAAACAGTCAAGTTACACATAGAACAGTGAATCCAAAGTGGAAAAAAGAGAACTATTGAAAATACAAAAATAGTCTACCAGATTTTAGACATTTTCATCTGAAATATCCATATGCACATGTTGAGGAGGAAAGCAAAGGCTGTTTTAGACCAAAAATATAGAAAATACAGTGGACATGTAGTTCACTAAATTTTAGATTTTTTCACCTGAAATATCTGTCGGCACACATTTTGGACCAAAAATAATGTACCTTATGTTAGACTTTCACCTGAAATATGCATAGTTAGCACATGCAACAAGTTTATTATTCACGTTGTAAATGTATGTACATGTACATACTGATATTTAATACAAACATGTATTTCATTGGTCAGAGTGGAAAGATGCTACCACAGATTTTGTATATACAAATGTAGTTTGGTACAGTTTGTACTACAATGGCTGTATGGTGCTAAGAAAACATTTCAGTAATGATCTCTCTAAGTTTTGAAAGATCGATCGATATGTTGGGCCTCATTTAAAGGTTATTTAAAGGTGGAAATGTTTTGAGTTTGTCTACTTGAAATTATAGCAGATTTGAAAAATCAGTTTACATACATACAATGTAGACATATGTACATGTACATTATAGAGTGGCAAGTCAAAATCAGGCATGGAAAAGAAGAAAAAGGTATATGCATTGATGGATAGGTAGACAATAGACAACAAGGCAAATAATCTACATTTTGTACATTTGTGAAAGGAGATAATATACATGAATCATTGCAAAGAGATCTCTGTTGTATGAGAGACAAGTTTTATTCTAAGTGCAGTCCATATTAAGTAATAAACTAATATCCCCCTTTACCGTGCATGTGAGATTTGACCGTCTCGTCGACGCCAAAGAGTCCCAGAGCGGGATAGTAATTGATCTAAGCAATCATTTATTTTGAAAGTGATCTGATTACTGAGTGATGTAAGCAGTCAATATTGTGTGTGTGTGTGTGTGTGTGTGTGTGTGTGTGTGTGTGTGTGTGTGTGTGTGTGTGTGTGTGTGTGTGTGGATATGTATGTATGTATGTGTGTAAATGTATGTATGTATGTATGTATGTATGTATGCGTGCATGTATGTATGTATGTATGTATGTATGTATGTATGTATGTATGTGTGTGTCTATGTATGTGTGTATGTGTGTGTAACTGTTAATGGAGAGAGAGAGAGAGAGAGAGAGAGAGAGAGAGAGAGAGAGAGAGAGAGAGAGAGAGAGAGAGAGAGAGAGAGAGAGAGAGAGAGCACTCTTGATTTAGAGATAAATATTCATGTGTGAAAACTATTGATATAGAGAACAAATTGTATGGTAAAATATGTGAAAATTATTTTGATATAGACATTGAAAAATATATGAAAACCATTGATATAGAGATATGGAAAAATATATGAAAACTTGATACATGTATGGAGAACAAATTGTATGGTTAAATATAGGTAAAATATATGAAAACTATTGATATACATTGATTGTTGATGTATGTAGATGTAAGCCCTATTATGTGAAAACCATTGATGTAGAGAGTACTTGTGCAGTAAACATGAAATCTATTAATTCAGAGATAAAAATGTGATATGGAGTGTTAAAATTCAATTCATGTGGTCAATATTTGAAAACAAGTTGATAATGTGAATTCATCAATGCCTAAAGCATTTATTTCAGTGTCCATAGTTATCATATAGCAATCACTGATAGTCAGAAGAATGGCAAATGATAGAATCAGAAATACATTGATTTGTCTAAAAAGTAACACTTGCCATGCGTGACTGATAGTGTTTGTCGCTATGGAAACCAGTGAGTCTCTTTGTAAAAGTAAGAATGTGTTGTTTCTGTCAAACTCGTAGAAATGAATGAAGATAAATATGCCTGAAATGACAAGCGCAATGATTTCATCACCCTGCTATAAAATTAATGTCGAACTTCAGGAATTTCCTATTGAAATGAAATCATTTTAAACGTTTTATTATTGCCTTTTTTCAGTTAAAAGTTATATGTAGATTAGAAGTCTATTCTTTTGGATATTATTGTGACTGATTTATTACTTGTTAATGACTCTTAATGTGCCATATGTCAGTTTCTGTTTATTGGTCGTCATTTTCAATACATTTATCAGCACGCTCCATTCTCTCTCTTGTACACTTTGTGATTTTACCTACACATATTTATAGATATAATCTCACCTTGTATAAAACTGAAATGGCCAGGCTGAGTGGATTGTATTTGACTGTAATCCCAATGTTTGAAGTCAGTCTGTGCATTAAAATACGTCTGTATTGACATAGACTGGTTTACAGTTTAAAGTGAATCATTTACACTATTAATGACAACTAATGTAACAATATAATTAGCCGTAGAAAGAGAGACACATAAAATAAATGGAATAGATTTGTTTTAATGATAATTAATCTTTCAAGCCTCTCTAGCAGCAACTTAGTAATCAGTCATTTTCTTTGTTGTGTCTTTGAAAAATCATCAAAGTGTGAAGAAAAGACAGCTAAATATCTGTGAAATACTGTTTTTACCTGCTCCCTGTGAGTCAGTATTTGATGCATACATTGTACTCTGTACATGTACATCTATGCCACTCAGTGATACACAGCAATGTCTTATAACACACCAACAGATCCAGTCTAATGCGTAGATACACAACATACTATGGTGTGTAATGTGTATTGTGTAATTATCTTTTCATACATCATTTACATGTATGTATGCATCCAAACACAATATTTATGTATAAATAACACACACACACACACACACACACACACACACACACACACACACACACACACACACACATGCGCACACACACACATACACACTCACATACACATATACACACATACACATATACACACACGTGAGCACTCACACACACAAGTACATACAATGTATATACATGCATGTATGTGCACACATTTAAAACATGCAGGCACACATATATATTTGTACAAATTTGGAGGTGAATGTTGCTGTCTGTCGTTCCCCCCTCCCTCCTCCACCCCCTTCCCACCTGCATTAATACCTATAAAACATTGTACAACTTGAAATATTCTGAATTTCAAGATGATCTTACACAGTACAATTGTTTTACCAAAGATAAAATTTATACACGTACTATCCTCAATATAAAATATTTTTTGGCCGATTGTAATGAACATGTGTTGTGATATAATTTCCACACCTTAAATTTGAAATAAATGTTTAAGTACCCGACATGAAAATATAAATGAGATAGATGTTTGTACAGCAATGAAATAACAGTGCATTGCACATACAAGAATCCAATATTTCCAGCCTGATACGTAATTACACATAGTCAGAGCTTAGCAACACTAGTTGTGTCGCAAGGCCAAACGTACATGTATCATCCAATCGTTTACTGCAGTGTTAAACACATTGTCTGTTCTGCATATAGTCACATATGGTTCTACTTATGGTGGTATTGGCAGTGCTATAATACACACACCTGCTTGGACAATTTACTGCCGAGGTCAAAGGTTAAGAACTTCAATAAAGCACACCAATCGTTGCAATAGCTACAAAGCATGGTGTAGGTGTCATATAGTTAGTAACAGGGGAATGCATGGATTATGACAAACACATGTGTTTCTTTACAAATACTTGCCTTTGATTAAATAGTCATACACAAGGTGTCAAAGAGTGGCTGTTTTGACATCCTACTTGGACCAGTAAAGAGTAGAACAAAATACACTAGAAGATAAAAACAGTTTAATGTATCCATACACATTTATTGCAATGTTAAATAGCAGTATGTTCATTTCTTCTGTTATTTATTCAAATAAAGTCTAATGTTTTTTATTTTCAGTGAAAATGGTCTTTTAATGTGTTTACAATGAACTTTATTTTCAAGTGACTTTAATACATGAAATATGTATGTTCACTCCTTTATTCATTCATTCATTCATTCATTCATTTATTCATTCATTCATTCATTCTTTCTTTCATTCATTCATTCATTCATTCATTCATTCATTCATTCATCATTCAGTTGGTCAGTCAGTGATCCATCAATTATTCATCCATCCATCCATCCATTTATTCATTCATTCATCCATCCATTCATTCATTCATTCATTCATTTATTCATTCATTCTTTCTTTCATTCATTCATTCATTCATTCATTCATTTATTCATTCATTCATTCATTCATCAGTCAGTCGGTCAGTCATTGATCCATCAATTATTCATCCATCCATCCATTTATTCATTTTCATTCATTCATTCATCTATTCATTCATTCATCCATCTATTCATTCATCCATTCTTTCATTCATTCATTCATTCATCCATTCATTCATTCATTCATTCATTCATTCATTCATTGATCACTAATAGTAATACATAAATACCTTTATTCATAAATACATGTAAATTGATATATAATAATAACATAAATGTGACTAACACAGCTAATAATGTTATCCAAAATATATAAACTGTAACCATATAGTTCTTTACCTTCAAGGTATTAAAGAGTGAATAATTATGATACATGTATAAACAAGATTATAATCTTTCATAACCAATCTATTGATGCTACTTCTGTACTTGTTTAACAATTGTATGACAGAGTTCATGTTGGCTTCAGTTTCATCACCTCTCTATTTCCAACAACTTTGACCTGTGAATCCAGACATTTCATTCCGTAAGGTGAATCGTGGCATTCAGTGGGAAGAGGTAAAATGTGGTAAAATTGACAATAAATTGTACACCAATTAGTAGGATGATGAAAGTATGGGAAATCTTGTAGTGATCATAAATATGTTATTTACAATGGTTTACCATATAATGAAGTACATATACAGGTCAGTTTAGTTTGGTCTTTTCGTTAGCTATCAAGTGATGGAACATGCCTAATACAATGTGTATTCATACATTCTTCCCATACATGTATTTACTCATAGTTGTCAACGGTGATTATCACGCTACGGTTTTTGTTGTGTTATCGGTTATCGTTGACATACAACTTGTGTCAAATACCCACTCACAGTAGTATGTGTGGTGATGACGGAAATCTGTTTTCACAGCTGATCGTCCTATGATGATTGGTATACAGTGATGTACTGTGTATGATGGCTGATTTGTATGACATAGGAAACTTGGCAGTATTCAGCTAACTGAGATAGAGATATACTAAAACTATTGTTGGGATATGTTCGTATAGATTGTAAGCGATTGAATGGGTGTTAGTTTCACAGTAAGGCATCTCTATGATGACTTCCATGACCTTGCAGTTGATTACACAGTGATTATAATTGATATCCCAACAACAAAGGTACTTCTATCTCCCACTGTAACGGAGTACCACATCCAACAACAATAGTTCATATCTTTTTCAGTAAGCCGAAAGCTTGGTATCCACAGTAGTAATGACTAACTGATGGGATGACTGCTACAGGAAAGCTGTAAGACACCATGAGTTATAACAAACATGCCAACCAAGCAGTTTAATGTATAAATAAATATATGAAACTATCTATCAAAATCACTGTGACAATTGCTTGAAGTGTGTGTGTGTTCCTAGGAGGCTAAACTCACTTACGCATTTGGTCGTTAGTGTTGTCAGGCTGACCACACAAAGTCAGAAGTCATTAAGAACGAAAGGAACTTGGCAAGCGAGCATTTGAAAGATGTAAAGAGCATGTTAGTTGTAAGATATATATTTGAATGAAAAAAAACATCATTTTGTAGTCACTTGCATTATTAATATCAGCTCCTGTTGGTTGGAAATAATTTGTATAAAAATTTATATACATGTAAACTCTCAGTAACTCCTGCACTCTTTAATATCAACTCTGGTTTGCCTAAATTCCAATTCAAAATTCAGAATCCAAATATGAATCTGAATTGAATCTGAAAATAACCTGTGTTTTAATTATCTGAATTCTTAGTTTCCTAATACTGAAAATATATTCAAATACAAAGAATCCAAAGAGTAATATGAATCTGAAATTGAAATAGACCGTGAGAATGTTTTCACAAGGCAATGTATAGAGAGTATTCAATTTATACTTCAGTCATGTCATTGATTTTAAGTATAGAAAGGAAGTGTCTCCATCCTTCTGAAAGCAGAATTTTTGATATAAGCTGAACTAAAATTATAGTCAATGACAATTATGAGACTACTTTGACAGGAGATAACTTGGGTTAAATTCTTGTTTTCATTTTATCGGGAGTACTCTCTCCGAAACAGCAACACAGCTTGGTGCTTCTTGGTTTGGAGTTTAAATGTAGCTTTCATTTTCTTGAGAGAGTACTCAGAAATGACAACACAGCTTGGTACTTCTGTATCATTGCCTTTTGTCCAATATTAAGATTACCAACTTTCAGATCACCAAACTTGTACACTATACATGTACTAGTATATCATCCTGCAAAACGTCATAAGATTGTCTTTTTACTGGACACTCTGTATTTGATAATAAAGTACAGTGGTCGATGTTGATGTCAGTTAAATAATAAAGTCATGAAGTAGACCCTAGAATTAAACATGGTCATTGTATACTTGAATGTTCACCCTGTCAAACTAATCTAGAGACATTTACATAGAGTGATTCTAGGCAAAGACTACCGTTCTAGCCATCTATATGTAAACACATAGACTTAAAACACCTGAGTTATTGCTAATCCTACATAGAGACTTTGAAACAGTTATTGCTAATCCTACATAGAGACCTTAAAACACAGTTATTGCTAATCCCACATAGAAGCTTTAATTTTAAAAGTTATTGCTAATCCTACATAGAGACTTTTAAACACAGTTATTGCTAATCCTGTATAGAGACTTTAACACAGTTATTGCTAATCCTACATAGAGACTGTAAAACAGTTAATTGCTAATCCTACATAGAGACTTTAAAACACCTAAGTTATTGCTAATCCTATGTGAATGTAAAGGAGAGATTATTTTCATAAAATCTATACATAGCAGATAAGCAGAACCACAAATATACCTGTTAGTGTTCAACTGTTTACTTCGAATTCTGCTGCAGTTTTCTTTTTAAAAAATCTTGCCTGTGAGTCAAGGCTAGCATTAAGACATTCTAATAGTTCTACAAAATATATATGGAAATAATACGTTAATGACATTTTGAGTAGAATATATAATTTGGACCAGCTGCTATCAAATATTAAATTCAAAGCCTAAATGTCAAGAATATGTTTGATTATTGACAAATTATATTATTATTTATGACAATAAATTGGCATGAAATATGTTTAAAAATAATATTTACATTCATCTAATGTGAGCAGTTTTGTTGTCGGAAATTGATACGTAGGATAAGACTTGATCTTGAACTCTTAGTCTTAACACATATGACAAATGAACCTGAAATGCTCATTATCAGCTATTATAGCAGTTGGGAAATGTTGCCACAACTAAATGTTTAGTCTTTTGAATGCATATAATTGGTGATGTACCGTCATTCTTCACCTTATTTCTTAATGATCAAGTCACATGAGGTACATGTAGGGACCAAAACCCTCCCCTAGCCCATTAAAGGTACATGTAGGCACCAAACCCTTTCCTATCCCATTAAAGGTACATGTAGGGACTAAACCCTTTCCTATGCCATTAGAGGTACATTATACATGTTAGGGACTAAACCTCCCCTCTCCCATTAGAGGTACATTGTACATGTAGGGACCAAGCCCTCCCCTAGCCCATTAGAGGTACATGTCGGGACTAAACCCTTTCCTATCCCATTAGAGGTACATGTAGGGACCAAACCTCTCCTCTCCCATTAGAGGTACATGTAGGGACCAAACCCTTTCCTATCCCATTAGAGGTACATGTAGGGACCAAACCCTTTCCTATCCCATTAGAGGTACATGTAGGGACCAAACCTCTCCTCTCCCATTAGAGGTACATGTAGGGACTAAACCTCTTCTCTCCCATTAGAGGTACATGTAGGGACCAAACCCTTTCCTATCCCATTAGAGGTACATGTAGGGACCAAACCCTTTCCTATCCCATTAGAGGTACATGTAGGGACTAAACCCTTTCCTATCCCATTAGAGGTACATGTAGGAACTAAACCCTTTCCTATCCCATTAGAGGTACATTGTACATGTAGGGACCAAACCCTTTCCTATCCCATTAGAGGTACATGTAGGGACCAAACCCTTTCCTATCCCATTAGAGGTACATGTAGGGACTAAACCCTTTCCTATCCCATTAGAGGTACATTGTACATGTAGGGACCAAACCCTTTCCTATCCCATTAGAGGTACATGTAGGGACTAAACCTCTTCTCTCCCATTAGAGGTACATTGTACATGTAGGGACTAAACCTCTTCTCTCCCATTAGAGGTACATGTAGGGACTAAACCTCTTTTCTCCCATTAGAGGTACATGTAGGGATTAAACCTCTTCTCTCCCATTAGAGGTACATGTAGGGACTAAACCTCTTCTCTCCCATTAGAGGTACATTGTACATGTAGGGACTAAACCTCTCCTCTCCCATTAGAGGTACATGTAGGGACTAAACCTCTTCTCTCCCATTAGAGGTACATTGTACATGTAGGGACCGAACTTTCCCCTAGCCCATTAGAGGTACATGTAGGGACCAAACCCTTTCCTATCCCATTAGAGGTACATGTAGGGACTAAACCTCTCCTCTCCCATTAGAGGTACATTGTACATGTAGGGACCAAACCCTTTCCTATCCCATTAGAGGTACATGTAGGGACCAAACCCTTTCCTATCCCATTAGAGGTACATTTAGGGACTAAACCTCTCCTCTCCCATTAGAGGTACATTGTACATGTAGGGACCAAACCTTCCCCTAGCCCATTAGAGGTACATGTAGGGACCAAACCCTTCCCTATCCCATTAGAGTACCTAACCACCACCTATCATATTAGGGTCTTTGTTGTGTTCTTGTAGATATCAGATAGTGCATTATTTTAAAACTGCAAAGATTCTCTCCAAATTTCTACAATGCGAAATTTTAAAACTAAGTGAAGCAAATCAAGATATATACAACTTATAAAGTCATAGATCTCAAAATCTGTCTGGCTTATAAAATCTTCCTTCCTTATAGAAACCTTGGTACATGTATGATCCAGTCAAAAAGTTTGTCCTCTGTGTACAACAACATAGTTCATAGTGGTTTATAGGATAGAATACAAAGGAAACAGTTTCTAATTGGCTACTGTAATAAAATATTTCATGTTGTGAAACAGACATGCAAAAATATACACATACCACAGTGTTTTATGCAATTTTTATCCCATGACCACATATACAGATGTACAGTGGTTGAAAGTGAGTACCACCTAAAAACACAAAGCTTATTTTCTTTATGAGTATAAATGACTATGGTAAGAAATAGTTCAGATACCTAACTACAAGGGGAGAATTTTCAGCATTGTCTTTCTATTCATCGTTAAGAGTATCGTACCTCAGAAATAATGATACTAAACTTTTACTGTTATAGTCCTACGGATTCTAAGTTAAAATCAAGACGATAAATGAGGGGTCACTATGCAATATTTTTGAAAAAAAAGAACATAATGATTTCAAAATTTATCCATATTATCAATTATTATGTTCCAACATGGCCACCAAACTCATTTTAATAACTCTGTGGATTTCCTTGACAACAAGATGTTTAACAACCAAAGTTCTATAATCATTTCAAGAGTACCACTGAAACAAGCTTTCACATGGCAAAACTTTGGGAGACTAGAGAGTTTTACATACTGCAGGAGAGTTCATGAAGATCTCTAAAACTCTACCTCTGCTATGTTGTGTGTATTGCTGTTCTGACACATTGATCTTTCAAAAAAGGCTGTGGTGATGCTCTAGCAACTAGTTCTTGTCCATAACTTGCAGAAACCAATTTTAGAGATACTTTGATTATCAAACAAATTGGTCTCTGAGATATATTCTTCCTTCCATCATTTACACACTCTAGAGTTTCAATTCAGACATTTAAACCTTTCCCAAGCCCAGAAATCTCCACACATCAAGATGCCTAATTGCTCAGGAATTTTACCTGTGTAAATTGACACAGGAAGGACAACAGGTAGTTTTTAATTTGGCTAACTGTTATATGATGTACTACTGTGAACAACACATACCATTCTCTCCATATTCTCCTCTATAGACTTTGATTATTTTGTGATCCTGTAGATTTCAGAACTATTTGCTGAACATAAGCTGGAATCCAGCCTTCCAATGTAGTTTATGATCTGAACATTTGAGGTGTGTAACTTGAAGTAAAACCTAGCTAAAAAAGAATCCGTAGAAAACACATAAAACGTATTGAGTAGTATAGCAACAACAGAGTAGTGAATTGCTAGGAGGAAGACAAATTGTGGTGTCTAATCCGAAGGTATTTGGTAGAGCATTGCCAACCACCAATGCATCATACTGAACTGGCATACTGCAAAGCTGGGACTTTTAAGGAGATTAACTGACCAAACACCAGCTGGGAACAAGTGTACATTGTATACTGACAAGTAACAATTTGACCTAGGTCTTAAAAAAAACAGAGATAATATTTCATGGGACAACAGTTGTCTGAAGAGTGTGCTTGTTCAACACCTGCATTAAGTGCCTAGAGATATGGAGAAACACTGGAATTTTTTCCACTGTTGCATTGATATTTATCAACTAAAAATCTGTTTGCGATAGTCAAGTACATGTACACAGTCAATAGTCCATTGTAAAGTCATGGTCACCTCTGTGTACTCTGGACATTGACACTTGCATTGAAATTACACAGTTCGTCAACTATCAATCTGTAGTAACAACATCTGATGTAGACACCTTGTTGGCCATTTGATTGACATGTTTTACTATAAGCAGTATTTGGGTGAATTATCACGTTTTCAGACTTATTGTAGACAAGATCTATTTAGTATTAAATGCCTGTTACTACCAATAAGTCTTATCTTAGGAGGATTCCCCGCACTCCTTTCTAGGCTTCCAAATATTAGAATTACAGAAAATGTACATGTTTACAGAATACAGTAATTTTACCAGTTCTTCATCTCTTTGATTAAACAGCTGTAGAAGTTAACAAGATAGAGACACTTCATTTTAATTTCAACTCATTGTACAGGTGTTGACATTACAGAGTAGATCTCCTTCATACACTTCATACATTTAAATGAACAAGTCTAATCAGTTTGGACAAAATCAGACCCACACTTGACAAAAATAATGTAAATGTGAACATGTGGTTCTGGGTGGTTCACGCCCCAGCCTGACAACAAGAATAAATGTGAACAGTTTAGCTAACTTAGGCCCAGCTTGACAAGAAGAATAGGTGTGAACAGTTTAGCTAATTTAGGCTCAAGTCAACTATTTGAACAAGTGTGAATATGTGGTTGTGGGTGGTTTAGGCCCACATCATACATGTATAAGGCAAACTAAAAGATAAAATTTGAACATTTGTGGCAGGTTTAGGCCTTTATTAGCTGACCAAACAGTTTGAGACTGTCTCAGGTCAAGACATGTTTTGTCCCAATCAAGGGAAGTGGTTTACCGTCTGAACAAAAGTCAAATATTGTAACGTATGAATACTTTTCAATGGCCATAGTTGTACAGTTGATGTGCTGTTGGCTTGCCCATGGGAATAACCCAATTACTTTCAAGCCATGTATAATTGGATTACTGATGTTTGTATTCCCAACTGTGAAACCAGACATACATGTCTATCTAAGATAAGTAACAGAAATATTCACCAATATTACATCCGGTTTTAAAACTCTAAAGTACATTCTCATCAAAGGGATGCAAATTTCAAATTGGTTTGACCATGGATTTTTGACCAATAGCATGTCAGTTTGTAGAGCTAACTTTGAACTTTTTGACCAATACCATGTCAGTTTGTACAGCTAACTTTGAACTTTTGACCAATACCATGTCAGTTTGTACAGCTAACTTTGAACTTTTGACCAATAGCATATCTGTTTGTAAAGCTAACTTTGAACTTTTGTCCAATAGCATATCAGTTTGTTTAGCAAACGTGTAAACTTTTTGACCAATAGCATATCAGTTTGTTTGGCAAACTCATAAACTTTTGACCAATAGCCTATCAGTTTGTTTTGCAAGTCTGTCAACTTTTGACCAATAGCATGTCAGCTTGTAAAGGCTACAAATAAACTTTTGACCAATTGTACATCAGGTTAGATAGGAACGTCAAATCATAATTGAAGGTGCCAATGTGGATTGCTTTGACTCTGAAAAGTCTATTAAATAAAAACATCAGCCATACAAAATGTACATGTTGATGAAATGTGTTTTGTGACTCATAAACTTATATAATCAAAGTCAAGTTTGTTGTTGATCAAAATAGACTACTATAATATGTACCCATTTCTCTTCATTTGTTCTATTACAGGCACTTGGTAGTTTGTTCTTCATTCATGAAAATCTTCACAATATATTCCTGTATGATTTTAAAGGTGAGGATACGATGTAAATGACTTTACAGACGTATATCATGGTATAGATGAATTGATAGACTTATATACCATGGTATAGGTGAATTTATAGACATATACACCATGGTATAGATGAATTGATAGACTTATATACCACGGTATAGATGAATTGATAGACTTATATACCATGGTATAGATGAATTGATAGACTTATATACCACGGTATAGATGAATTGATAGACTTATATACCATGGTATAGATGAATTGATAGACTTATATACCATGGTATAGATGAATTGATAGACTTATATACCATGGTATAGATGAATTTATAGACATATATACCATGGTATAGATGAATTGATAGACTTATATACCATGGTATAGATGAATTGATAGACTTATATACCATGGTATAGATGAATTTATAGACTTATATACCATGGTATAGATGAATTGATAGACTTATATACCATGGTATAGATGAATTTATAGACTTATATACCATGGTATAGATGAATTTATAGACTTATATATCATGGTATAGATGAATTGATAGACTTATATACCATGGTATAGATGAATTTATAGACATATACCATGGTATAGATGACATGATAGACTTGTATATCATGTATAGAGGCAATTGTATATCATGGTATAGATGAATTGATAGACTTATATACCATGGTATAGATGACATGATAGACTTGTATATCATGTATAGAGGCAATTGTATATCATGGTATAGATGAATTGATAGACTTATATACCATGGTATAGATGACATGATAGACTTGTATATCATGTATAGAGGCAATTGTATATCATGGTATAAATTTGTAGATATACATACATGTACATTGATATTCTTATATATAATTTTTTGTGATTGCAAATGTGTAGGTAGGAAAGTCTGTCGTAATAAAACTCACTTGGAATTTTCATGAATTGTAAAGAAAAAGTAATTAATAAGACAAAGTGTATCATTAATCAAATATTGTTTAATTTGATTACAGCATGCAAATTTCGCTTTGTCAGTGGTAGAGAAATGTACATGGGTACTAAATTCAATGAAGCACATACTAAGGAAAAAGAAAAGTTTCCACTTGAATTCTTCCCAGAGGTATGTTCATCTTTCTTTATGCTTACACATTGTGCCAACCAAAGAACATTTTATACAGAGTGACAGTTTATCAAAGTTCTTGATTTTAAGTTACATTGTACATGTAAAAACTTTAAATACATACGTTCCCAATGCTTATGGAGCTGTACCTGAATAGGCCTTTCCAAAATTTGCCATGGTGGCGCTCTACTTCCTGTCTGTGTGTACCTTCCTTGGGGGTATATACATGTATGGTATAGGTTACTCACTTAATCATAGAGCACTGCTGCTTTCCTCGATGTCTGAAAGATCAAAAAAAAAAACATTCCTGATTTACACTTCTACAGAATCCAAGGAACAAAGCTCTAATAAGAAACGGTACTATGAGGTGATGATACCCCCAATTTGAGTGACGGTACTGTTATCTCAATTTCCTGTTTGCAGTCTGCAATGGCTTTATGCAAAGTATTTCTCTGTGAGATTTAGAGAAATATAGCAACCTCTGTCCTATCAGGTCCCCTTTTATACAGCTGGGTTGAATAGATGTGATGGTCATATCATACTACCACCAAGCACATAGGATTAAATCCTTCACATAGAAACCACTATCCCATCCAAGGTCCGTATTTATAGAGCTGGGTTGACTAGAGTACAGTCATGGGTCAAATCATGCCAAGAGACTTTAATTATTTAGAAACAATTATGACATGGTAACGCAAGAAGCACTAACTTGCAAATTGTGAGCCACCCACTCTAAGCATTCAACCATGATGATTCCAATAGATCCTATTAGTGATAGTGATAATAGAACATTAATCACCACTTGATATAAGAAATATTCAATACAGGTCCAAATTCAAAACGAGAATACAAAAAATATTTGCATGTGTCTAGTTTTTCTTGTAAACAATAATTAGTTAATAGTTAGTTATTTTTCTTCAATGTATATATTGTATGTTGTAGCGGTATGTTTTTTGAACATAAGCCCAGACTATTGCATTTTGTTTGATTAAGTACGTATTTAAGGGGATGGACTCGATTAGTTACTTGATAACTACTTCCAATCTCCTCTTTCCCGTTATCATGTAATTGTATTGTTTCCTTGCATATTGTATGTTTAAATATTGGGAAATAAATCATATTATTATTATTATTATTATTTCATTACTTTAATTTAGACAAAATGGTCTAGAAAGGGTTTTCTTAGAACAAGATGGAGTATAAATGACAGGTAAGTTATTTGTGTTGTCAGAGTGTATTGGGTATAACATTAGTAGCCAATTTACAATCTAAACAAAGTATCAACATGTAATTGACCGTGAGATTATTTGTAAATGTGGAAATACATCATCTGGTATGCTTGAAAGGATAGCCCTCTTGTGAGTGTCTTTTAGTAAATATGTTTACAATGTAACGATATTGTTTACAAACTTTGAATGATTCATGTTTACTAATGCAATGAAATCACATTTCCCACAATGCAGTATTCACAAATTTCAAAGTTATGATGATTAGATTATTACCAATATGTTAGAAATAGTCCCATGATTCAAAATGGATGCAAGTTTCGGTCCCTATTGACACCATGACTGGGTGCATTTAGCGATTTTACTGCATCAAATATTGCCTCAGATAAAGTGTATACATGTATTGGTTTCTGCATCAACTGTATGACTCATCGCATAAATTTTGAAATTATTCAGATAAGACTTGATCTAATATTGTTCTTTATTTTCATTTCTCCCATAGTATATTTGATTTGGTGAATATTCATTTGTTTCATGATGCATCAAACATTATAGCTGCAGAAACGGTAAGTCTCTTTTTATAAAAAATGAAAATTGCCATCAACCAAAACAAAATGTGCATATCAAGTTAGAGGGTAGTCACTGTCATGATATTGCATGTCTTTATTTAGTGTATCAGTGCTACGTCTTTTATCTATGTTTTCTAGTTTATTTGATATTTTCTTTAAATTTCTTAAGTGTACAATGTTGTAGTTTCAACACAAAATAATGTCCTTGTGATGATGTGTTTAATGAACTGCAAGTATGAAAGAGAGCCATATCATGGAATATGTAGCTTATTCGGGATATTTCTGGTGTTTTTTTAACTTTATTTCTTTTTCTTCTTCTTAACCAACTCTTCTTGAAGACGCCATCAGTGTATAGTAACCACAGAAGGAAAGCATTGGAGCATGTACTTCAAAGGTTAGTACTTATTTTACCTATTTTCACAATTTCTCAAATTAGGAATAGTAATCTGCTCCTTCCCTATGAAATAGTGGAGTACAAGAATTCCATTGTGATGTGTTACGGTCTAACACATTTGAGTGAAACATATCATATCATATCATACATATTATATCATATCATATCATATCATATATCATATCATATCATATATCATATCATATCATATATCATATCATATCATATCATATCATATCATACCATACCATACCATACCATACCATACCATACCATACCATACCATACCATACCATACCATACCATATCATATCATATATCCTATCATATCATATCATATCATATATCATATCATATATCATATCATATCATGTCATATCATTTATAAAATGTTGATAAGACTACAGTCATGGTGAAGAAGTCAGTACAGAAATGGGAAAGAGTTCATTTTGCTCCCCCCACCCAACCCATTACTTTCACCAGGGTCATAGTGCAAAACACAATATATTTATTGCCCTAAGCACACCAACAAACAACCCTGAACCTAAATTAGCAACTTTTTGTTACAGTCCCTTTAGTTTCTTGATAAAATAATGATGAAATGTAGTGAAACTTAAAATTGGGGTTACACAAGGAACTCTTACTAATAAATGTAGAACCATGGATGATGTTACAATATTAAGTTTAGTTAAGGGGTCTTATGTATTTCCTATTCACCTAACTCCCTAGGTTTGATACAAATATGTATCTTTTGTAGAGTCAGTCCTCTGGCCCACTCAGTTGCTGTTTAAATTGAGGTGACTTTTAAAGTGTATGAACCCAGTTCAAATGGAATCCAATCTGATTCATTGCCCAACATTAATTTCAAATGTACCTCAGATTGTCATTGTGCCTCTCAATACTTTCATTTCTATTTATAGGTTTGCATCAGACAAGTACGACAAGGTTCCGGTTTTTATATTTGGTGATTTTAACTTCCGACTTGATCTGAATGGGGTGATTAGGGTAAGCTTTGGCTTTATGTGTGATGTCAATGTTCAGAGTTATTTTTTAAAAGTGAAGGTTATTTCAATTTATTCTACATACTGAGAGATTTTTGAATTTGAGACCTTCCGTGACCTCCTGATAACATACATTGACCAAACTAAAACTGTGTGCCACACAATTGCCTTAAGTATCAATAATAATATTTTTATTGCCAAAAATTGTAAGCTTACAAAATACTCTAAACTTATCTACAAATGAACAAAATACAAGTCAAATGAGCCAAAACTAGATCATGTATGAAGTTACAAATAAAATATTAGAAGATATTATTTGCATATTAAGTACTAATTTGCATAATGTATACATTTGAAACTTGACAGCCATTGACATAAATCCTCCATATTAAAAGAACAGATGTTTCACAAACTTGCTTTAGTATTATGAGACATGGCTTGCATATATTGGGTTTCATTTACATATTAATTAGTAATTTGCATAAAGGATAGTAACTGTATTTGAAATTGATCAACCATAACTAAGTTAGAATGCTATTGAATATTTGTAAACTTGGCTTGCATAATTTATGTTGTGCGTGTACTCGCATGTTAAGTAGTTATTTGCATAAAGAATGGTACATGTATTTGAGATTTGACTAATCATAACTGAGGTAATGAGAAGTGAGAGCTATTCTTAATGTCTGTTTCTGTTTGTCTTCGTAACAGTCGCTATGCTCAAAGGCCACAGCAGAGTATGAGAAGGAGAAAGATGAAGTTCAAAAGATCACATACATAGAGAATGAAAACCAAGGAAAGGTAAGAATATTGGACACACTCTGAATCTGATGCTTATGAGAAATGACAAGTGATATGCTCGAATACAAGGCAGATTTACAGTTATCTGTTGATGCAACTAATTTCTCTGTCAATCATAGTAATGTACACTTACATCCACAAAGAATATTAATCCAAAATGTATCTACTTCTAAACTGCATTTACAGTACTATAAACTTGAACATTTTGCTTTAATATTTCATAGAGAAAAAAACATACATATAAAGTTATCAACTTGGCTTTTGTCAGCGTTAGTATGTTAATGCAATGCATGAGATACACTAATACAAAAATTTAGTCTCTACAAACCTATCACAGAGTAAAATCATCAATTTTTCTAAAAGGGGATGTATGAAAGTTTACAATGCATGTAATATCAGTAATACCTCAAGAATATGGTAGTCACATTTTACAAGAATAGATTTCTAGTTAAGAGGTAAAACATGAATGTTGTTGTTTTTTTCTCTTAACAGACTGTTTTGACACTAGCAAAGAAAACCTTCAGTCCAAGCAATACTGTTATTTATAAAGAAAGTAAAGGCAGATGGGTAAGTATATGATATGAGAGGGTATCAGTATGAGAGGTTAGATGGGTAGGTATATGCCATGAGAGGCAGAGGTTAGATGGGTAGGTATATGATTTGAGAGGGTATCAGTAGGAGAGGTTAGATGGGTAAGTATATGATATGAGAGGGAGAGGTTAGATGGATAAGTATATGATATGAGAGGGTATCTAGGAGAGGTTAGATGGGTAGGTATATGATTTGAGAGGGTATCAGTAGGAGAGGTTAGATGGGTAAGTATATGATATGAGAGGGAGAGGTTAGATGGATAAGTATATGATATGAGAGGGTATCAGTAGGAGAGGTTAGATGGGTAAGTATATGATATGAGAGGGAGAGGTTAGATGGATAAGTATATGATATGAGAGGGTATCTAGGAGAGGTTAGATGGGTAGGTATATGATTTGAGAGGGTATCTGTAGGAGAGGTTAGATGGGTAAGTATATGATATGAGAGGATATCAGTAGGATAGGTGAGATGGGTAGGTATATGATATGAGAGGGTATCAGTAGGAGAGGTGAGATGGGTAGGTATATGATATGAGAGGGTATCTGTAGGAGAGGTTAGATGGGTAGGTATATGATATGAGAGGGTATCAGTAGGAGAGGTTAGATGGGTAAGTATATGATATGAGAGGGTATCAGTAGGAGAGGTTAGATGGGTAAGTATATGATATGAGAGGGTATCTGTAGGAGAGGTTAGATGGGTAAGTATATGATATGAGAGGGTATCAGTAGGAGAGGTTAGATGGGTAGGTATATGATATGAGATGGTATCTGTAGGAGAGGTTAGATGGGTAAGTATATGATATGAGAGGGAGAGGTTAGATGGGTAGGTATATGATATGAGAGGGTATCTGTAGGAGAGGTTAGATGGGTAAGTATATGATTTGAGAGGGTATCAGTAGGAGAGGTTAGATGGGTAAGTATATGATATGAGATGGTATCTGTAGGAGAGGTTAGATGGGTAGGTATATGATATGAGAGGGTATCTGTAGGAGAGGTTAGATGGGTAAGTATATGATATGAGATGGTATCTGTAGGAGAGGTTAGATGGGTAAGTATATGATATGAGAGGGTATCTGTAGGAGAGGTTAGATGGGTAGGTATATGATATGAGAGGGTATCTGTAGGAGAGGTTAGATGGGTAGGTATATGATATGAGAGGGTATCTGTAGGAGAGGTTAGATGGGTAAGTATATGATATGAGGGTATCAGTAGGAGAGGTTAGATGGGTAGGTATATGATATGAGAGGGTATCTGTAGGAGAGGTTAGATGGGTAGGTATATGATATGAGAGGGTATCTGTAGGAGAGGTTAGATGGGTAAGTATATGATATGAGAGGGTATCTGTAGGAGAGGTTAGATGGGTAGGTATATGATATGAGGGTATCAGTAGGAGAGGTTAGATGGGTAGGTATATGATATGAGAGGGTATCAGTAGGAGAGGTTAGATGGGTAGGTATATGATATGAGAGGGTATCAGTAGGAGAGGTTAGATGGGTAGGTATATGATATGAGAGGGTATCAGTAGGAGAGGTTAGATGGGTAGGTATATGATATGAGAGGGTATCTGTAGGAGAGGTTAGATGGGTAGGTATATGATATGAGAGGGTATCTGTAGGAGAGGTTAGATGGGTAGGTATATGATATGAGAGGGTATCTGTAGGAGAGGTTAGATGGGTAGGTATATGATATGAGAGGGTATCAGTAGGAGAGGTGAGATGGGTAGGTATATGATATGAGAGGGTATCTGTAGGAGAGGTTAGATGGGTAGGTATATGATATGAGAGGGTATCTGTAGGAGAGGGCATGGGAAGAGGATTCCCTCTACCTATAACTTGTAAGATGATAAAGAGATTACCTCTACAAGATAAAGAACTCAAAATGGAATTAATAAATACAATTTTGTAATGTTAAAATGTGCCTGGAAATTAAAAGTGTTAAACTTGTACCATTACTTTGTTCAAGAATACTTCTACCCGAACTCAATTAAAATCAAGTAAAAAATTGATTGATCACCATGCAGAATTTGAAATGGAGGTCATAATGATTTTAAGATGAGCCTATTTTAGAATCCAAAATGGCCGCCATATATTGTGTATGGAAAAATTAAGGATTATCAAACAGGAGTGGCAATGCAAAACTCATGATACATGTAGCTATACTTCTTCATACGTTATCTGAAATGGTCATGAGGACTTCAGGATTTGATTCGGAAAATACAAAGTAATCATGACAAACAGCTAGCATGAAGTCCTGCTGGAGGCTCCACTCTGTATTATCCCAGGTTTATTTTTAATGTTTCAGAACCCAATACCCTAATTAGAGGTATATTTACATAGTCTTATAAGCACCCAGGAACTTGTAGTCTCTTAGAGAAGAGTAAAACTGACATATACCATCATCTTTCTTTCAGCTACGTAAATATGACAGAGAATCAAGGTATTTCGTTGATAGACTTCATGAATTTGACATCAACTTCCCTCCAAGGTAAGAATGCATTCCAGTCAGAGGTACAGTACATATTTTTAGTATGAGTTAACTTTCAGTTGTAGTCATGGTGTAGTGTCTGTCTGTCCTTCTGTCTGTCTGTCTGTCTGTCTGTCTGTCAGTTTCTCTGCTTGTGTCTGTCTGTTTGTCTCTGCTTGTCCCTGTCTGTCTGTCTGTCTGTCTGTCTGTCTCTGCTTGTGTCTGTCTTTCTGTCTGTTTGTCTCTGCTTGTGTCTGTCTGTCTGTCTGTCTGTCTGTCTGTCTGTCTGTTTCTGCTTGTCTGTCTGTCTGTATGTATGTCTGTCTGTCTGTCTGTCTGTTTGCCTCTGCCTTGTCTGTTTACAATATTCTCTTCTAAAACTTGTAGTTACCCATACAGTGAAGATATAGCTGAAGCATATGAATATATGGCAACACGATGTCCTGCATGGTGTGATAGGATTCTAATGTCACACAACGCAAAAGAACTAATGCATCAGGTAAGAGCAATCATTTGTCAAAACATTGCATTGAAAGCTAGAAAAAGTATAGCCATTTACCCTGAGCACAGACAGATAATGGCACAACAGCTCTCATACTCAATTTTCTCAACTCATTGCAGCCTCTGTGAGTGCATAGGATTAATTCAATCACATAGCAACAAGGTACTGCTGTCCAACCAGGTCCCAACTTGAAACAAATGGTAGCGACACAGCACAAACCATCAAATTGCAGGTTCCAAGCCATTTACACTAGAGAGAGTCGCCATCTTGTGATAAAGTTTTGTTCTAAATTACATATATTACCATGAGTTTTAGCTAAAGTCAAATCTAATAATTACATTAAACTAACAACGTCGTATATCTTGTGTTATATCATAAGGATGAAAGTCACAAAGCCGTCTACAGTGTCATTGGTGCTGATGTGTGTATGGGTGACCACAAGGTATGTACACACATGCAGACTGTTTGGTAAGGTTTAGAAACCATGGCAACAGTGAGTAAGAAATCTGGTCAAAATTTCATTAATTTTCATATCATGTTCTGTGATTTTATGGTGAAAATTATATGAAATCAACAAAGAAAGGAGCAATGTTACAGATTTCCTTGAAAATGTACATCAGGTCTGTAAACCACATCAATAATTAGTTGTTGTATCATGACCAAGGGTGTTAATTACTTACTACAGTAGTAAAGCCAGCAAACAGACATTTTGACAGAGCCTGTTGTTTAATCAGAATTCATTTGCACTGTAAGTGTTTGTTTTGTTGTTTGTTTGGGGGGGGGACAGGGTGAATAGTATTTGTGAGAAACATTTTTGGAGATTTTAGTTTTCATTTTAGGTTGTGAAACAGAGTTCACTGGAAGGTAATATTTATTATTGTGTTGGCAAATATAAATGATGATGATTTGTGGTTGTCATAACAATCACAAAATAATGAAAAATATCAGATATTACTATTCGTAACTTTTGATTTCATGTTCTCATTTGTTGACAGCCAATATACCTGACATTGAAACTGATAGGTGGCAAAGGTAAGTATGGTCATTTCCATTTATATGTAGTAAATAATTACACCTGTCTGGTAGTTATTGTTGTGTAAAGGCACCAAGTCAAGCAGTCCTTAGAAGTCATTTGTTACTGTGTTTGTATTTATGTCTCCCCTGTACATATGATTTCGTAGTAATAATGCACTTTACTTTACTCAGGATAGCAAAATTTAGTCTCTATCTGGTAGGTTAACATGTAAGAGGTATAAAAAGTATTCTTTTAAAAGAATAATTACATTGTAAATTGAAGGGGAATGTAATAGTTGGTGTCTGCATAGTAATATTCCAGGGTTAGTTAAGCACATAAGTATATTGTCTATTAAAAAATCATAATGTAATCTGTAAAATAATATTGGAGGTAAAGTTTTGGGGCCTAATTTTTATTGGTGTATTTTTTGCCTAAACTTGTGTTACTAGACTATAGATTTATTCATAGCCCATATATGTAATGATAGAGTATCATCATTAGACAGACCAATTACAAAGTCATATGTACATGTTGATAACTGAATTTTGTGTCTGTAAGTTTTCTTTGGAAATTAATATTTTGTCAGAAAAGGTGAATTAGAACTAGAAAGATAAGTTAGAAAGTGACATTAGACCAAAACAAGTTGTCGGAGTAGCCAATTACAATACTCATAAGTGGACAGGCTGTCTTTGAAATAGCCAATTACAGTTATCGTATCAAAGTTAATGGTCTTGTCTTTGAAATAGCCAATTACAGTTATCGTATCAAAGTTAATGGTCTTGTCTTTGAAATAGCCAATTACAGTTCTTGTTTTACCAGAGTTGGCTGTCTTTTCTTTTGAAGTAACCAATTACAGTATTCATACAAAAGTGTAAAATCTTGCCTTTGAAGTAGCCAATGACAACTCTCGTACCAAAGTGTAAAATCGTGTCTTTTGAAGTAGCCAATTTCACTTCTCATACCAAAGTGGAAAGTCTTGTTTCTGAAGGAATTCACTTTCTTTGCACTTCAACCATCATGTGAGGGAGGGGAGTACACAGTCACTTTGAAACAATAAGTCCATATATTTATTGAGTTGAAATATTGTACTTTTTTTGCATACTGTCCAGTTTTTATTTGTTTAACAGCAATCTCATCTCCGTCATGATACACCCTCAGATTTTATATAACCCAAATCCACACTCATCCTCCCCTCCCTAACCCATAGCACGGATTGTGATATTTTGATATGTTAATATTTCATTTGTATTTTTGACTGCATGTTGCATGCTGTTTTGTTTTCTTTCTTTCCATTGTTATTTTTACAGTTCTAGTAGGAGAACCCCCTACAAAACGTAGACGTTCTGATCCCAACAAGGTTTAGGTGCATGCCAAGGTAAACCGATATCATATATATGTTTGTTTATAACTGTAATACCAATTACCTGTAGAACCATTCACAATTTTTCCAAACCTTTTGTCAATTATTTGTGTTATCCATGTTGATTTACTTATGATGAATGTAAAGTAAGTAACGTTCTGGGTTGTGTCACCGTAGTAACAGTTTGAACACTCACCACTAGACAGTACTAATGATGTAAATCCCTATCAAAGTACCAATTATTATTGTAAATCTTTTATCTTGTCGCTATTTATTACTGTGGAGAAATCATAAGCTCTACCCATGCAATAATGTTTGGCCCCTTGCCCAAATAAGGTCATTTATGTAAATCAGCTTTGTCATGGCTTTTGTGACATGAGCCAAACAGCAATTAAATTTCCAATATCACATCCAGCCTGAACTCCAATATTTTAAAATTGTTTATTTCAAAATATATTTTTCAGCATTTCATAGAGTATATGATAATACCTTTATGACCCAGATATTGTTTTTGTGGACCTTGTTATAGTGCGGCTCTAAGTACAATATATCCATATATGGAATGTGGTGAATTCAAATGATATCATGCCAAGTACATTATGTCCATATATGGAATGTGGTGGATTCAGGCCATTACATGCCCTGATATGTCCATATATGGAATATGGTAAATCCAAATTATATTTTGCATTGGTCCACTATGTCCATATATGGAATGTGATAAATTCAAAATCATCAGTCCCATGAAGCAGTAAAGCTTTTTCAGCCAGCTTCTATTTTCTTGTTCTCTCCTTAACAATACAAGTAACATCTTCAATGTTGCAAACTTTATTTTTGTCTTTTAACTTTTGAATGAATGCTAAACATTCCGGACAGAAATTTAGGTTTTTTTCCAACCTTCAGTACATGAGGTAAGCTAAAGAAATATCTTCCTATTGTGGTATTATTTATCATGTTATCAATTTAAAATGTTTTGTCATGGTTTTCTTCTGCAGGAGTGTCATACTATGTCCCAAATAAACACAATGGACCTGCACCAATCATCATCAGAGAGACATCAGTGTAATGTATGAAGATTTTAATTGGTACCTATTGAAGATAAAAGATGTGCATAGTCAACAAAATTATAGTCTGCAAAATAAGCAGTAAACTAGCAAGCCAGATTTCCAGTATACTATTTCTGCAATATTATATATATATAATAACTTATAGGTAGTGCTGCTTTCTAATGTTACTGCTTGACCATGGCTGTCCAATACATCATCTGATGATACCAGACTGTGGAAGTGTTCAGCAACTAGCAGTACCTCACCATAATATACCCTATTTTAAAGTTAAATAAAGACAGTGTATTACCAACCTGTCCATGTGTCCTTGTGAAAAAGACAGTGTATTACCAACCTGTCCATGTGTCCTTGTGAAATAAACAGTGTATTACCATGTCCATGTGTCCTTGTGAAAAAACAGTGTATTACCAACCTGTCCATGTGTCCTTGTGAAATAAACAGTGTATTACCAACCTGTCCATGTGTCCTTGTGAAAAAACAGTGTATTACCATGTCCATGTGTCCTTGTGAAAAAACAGTGTATTACCAACCTGTCCATGTGTCCTTGTGAAACAAACAGCCAACCTGTCCATGTGTCCTTGTGAAATAAACAGTGTATTGCCGACCTGTCCATGTGTCCTTGTGAAATAAACAGTGTATTGCCGACCTGTCCATGTGTCCTTGTGAAAAAACAGTGTATTACCAACCTGTCCATGTGTCCTTGTGAAATAAACAGTGTATTGCCGACCTGTCCATGTGTCCTTGTGAAATAAACAGTGTATTGCCAACCTGTCCATTTATTCATTTAAACATAACAAGATGGAGTTGCTTTAAAATTTTGTTTTAAAGGATTTTAAGAAGTTGGCAATATCATAAACTGTGGAGTGATTTTTATCTTCTTATTATTTCAATCTGACATCAATGTGTCTATCGCCGTTAAAATTTGTGACTGGAAGATATCGCAAGCAATGTCTATATGCTACAGGGCATAGTTTTTAATTAGCATATCATGATGCTTTTATATCATTAAGGTAATTAACTACAGAGAATCGTATCAGGGGGTGCTACCCCTAGAAGAGATAAGGAAAACACCTTCACTGGTAGCATTGTTTAGTATATATTTGTGCATTTGAATTTATATGACTACTGCCTCCCCAGAATTTATCATGACATAATTACTAATTTAGAAAGTGTTATGTATAGTTTAAATATAGGGATGACCATACTATAGTAGCTTTGGGAAGTGCACAGATTTTAAAAAGACCTGTACATAGACATAAATGCAGGAACTTCAAAATGAGCTGGCCCAGGGGTCATCCCAGGTCATTGTGATTTTAAACAAGAGTTACCATTAGGTTGATATGTGTGATGTTCAATAATTAATGAATAGCTTTGTTAATAAGCAGAAGGAAATACTTTAGGTATATTCCGATTTTAACACCCATATGCACCCAATTTAAATACTCTTTGTGTCCAAATTAATATTTTAAATCAAAACTTAATGTAGTCAAAGAAAATACAGTTCTGTATAACGTTTAACATTAGTTGCATGTTTCCTGAAATGTCAGAACCTTTACTTTCATTGTGAAACTTTCAGATATTCCCCTCCCTTTTAGTCATGAATATTCATCATTAAACACCATAAATATTCATGAGCAAACATGAATATTCATGATTCATGGATTATGTCATGTTTACCTACAGCCATGGTCTTTGAAATAATGATACATACTGCTTGCTATACATACTTACAGTCACTATGGTAGATTTTCGTGACTTTTTGAGAGAAAAATGATTTTGGAGTTGTATCTTATCAGTCAATAAATACAATTTATAATTTAGACAATCTTGGAAGCAATGACAAAAACAAAAAATTTAACCTTGAAAGTGGATATACAGTTTTCAGTTATAACACATTGACAAAATACAATCCCTTTGCCCTTTACCAAAGCTCTATCGATGTGAAAATTCTGACAATTCCTTTGCTTAATATAAAAATTCAAATTCTGTCAACCTACACAGTAGATTGTAATCAAGGACACATTCGTTTAATTCACTAATGTTTGGTGAAGGTTTAATCAACTGATTTCTCAAAGATAGCAAATCAGCGTTCTCAGTAAATTGGAACTTTTATTTTCAAAATATTACTTACCAGTCCCTATGTTTATTGGACATCTACTGCTATGCTGCGTATTTAGTTTTCATATTTTGTATGTTCTGTTGTCTGAACTGAGTATCTAGTCTATCTGAAGACATTAACCATACACTGATATAAATGTTTTACGACTTTAAAAAAAACTATAATATTAGCCAGATATATCACCATGGCAGCACTGAATAGTTACTATTTATTATACTATATATGGCATTAAGATATAGTACTATAACATTATATATAATATCAATATGCATAATAACTCTCTGCCTATGCATAAATATGCTAATTAGTATAGCTGCTGTAATGTTTACATCTTCTGTGTGCTGTGTATTAAATACATGATTCTATTTTGGTTTGTGATTTGAGACAAGGCCTTGCCTGTCATATGAGTAGAGCTATGGTTGTGCACATAATAACATTAACAGACCCATGGCTATATACCCATAATAACATTGACAGATATATGGCTATATACCCATGATAACATTGACAGGTCTATGGCTATATACCCATAATAACATTGACAGATCTATGGCTATATACCCATAATAACATTGACAGATCTACAACTATATACCCATGATAACATTGATAGACCCATGGCTATATACCCATAATAACATTGACAGATAAACCATATTTAGATTGACAGATCTATGGCTATATACCCATAATAACATTGATACAAATCCCATATTAATATTATCAGCGATTATATACAGTATGAAAAATCTAGACAATGGGAGTAACATAAGTATAAGAACTTGTAAGTTGTACCTCAAAAAGTTAATTATAATAGTTCATTGTCTGTTTTAACTTTTCCTTTTAACGTTAATCTTAGAAGTGGAGTTTTATTAGGCTAAATGCTGCACAAATCCAGGTGCCAATATTTGCTTTTATATCTGTTACAGTTTAGTAATGAAAATTTCTACACAGAGTCAAAATATTTCTTGGAAGCAAATCCCGAATTTTTGATGACATCATTCTCGCATAATGATGGCCATTGTCTATGCTGTAATTCAGTATGAGATGTATTATTAAAATCATTCTAACACAAGTATTTTTTTGCATGGCCATTATTCGTTTATTTGGCCATCATTATATTGTTTTATGTTATGCAAACTATCATTCCATAACATTTTATTTTGTCCATCATGCTAGTTTAAGTAATGTATAATGGAAGGGTAGTATTTTTTATGTATGTGTACTTTCTAAATAATCTAATTTATCCTAATAATATCTGTAAAAGTTATACACTTTATTGTAAATTGTATTGTGTTTATTAACATGTTATATGTTAAGTTGAATTGAGTTTTTGATCCTTTACAAGGTAACCTTTTAATTGGCTGAATTTCACCACAAAAAACATAGAATTTCTACTGTATTTTTTAAAGCAATATTGTACGATTATTTTAAAGGGACAATTTTATTTTGCCAAAGCAAATTATGAACCAATGACAAGCATAAGATGTTATGCAATTGAGTGAAAATGACAATCTTATTGGCATAATACTGGATAAAACCAGGTGTGCTATTTTTTGTGACAATCAGATTGGTATAGATTCAAAGTGTTTATAAGTGTGCATGATATCAGATTAGTTCAAAAAGCCGGGAGTTAAGTTTGATATGACTGACAAATTGTAGCCTAGTTGTCCAAGCTATGTTAAGTTACAAATGATTGCTTAAATGGCAAGGTATGTACGGATGTACAATTTAATTACCATAGGTTGACAATAGATGTACTATATCATTACAATCATGTATTATTTACACCTTGCTTTGAAGTAAAGTTTGACATTAAGATCAGGTTTTTAAATCAGGCTTTCTTGGATAAATTCAAGACTGCATGGGACTGTAGTTTCCTGTAACATCTACACCTTGCTAGTAGACAAGCCTTGCAATATTGACATCAAATTATGACACCCCCAAGTCAGGGGTAATTGAAGGATACTGTAGTATGGATTGATATCAAGTAGACAACATGAACCACAAGAAATATGTTGTATAACTGCCATTCTAGAATTATGATGCACACTCCCACCCCACCTCCTGTAAAATGTTCGACCTAATATTTTTTTGCTCTTTCCAAATCTGTTTTTCGTTTGTTAATCCAAGGCCTACTTCTTGAATTATTACTTATTTACATGAAAGTGTAGAAAATTACACACTCAGTTGTTAAATAACAAAGTTATCAGCTCTCTAGGTTAAATCAGTATCGATAAGTTGATCACACTGTTTGCATTTGTAGACTGATACAGGGAGTCTTTGTGTGCTGAGTTTCATGTTGCCATTGTACAGGGATTGTGTGTTGTAGGTGTAAGATGTTAACAGAAGCTCACAAGACTCCCTAGCTCACTAATGAAACAGAAAGTGACATATAATTGCAGAGCTCGGCCATTTCTGTGACTGTTGAACTGTTTTGGATATATCACCATTATTAAGTATATTGAAATGTTGAACACTGTACACTGTTTTCAGTCTTCATACGGATAGAAAGCCTCATAAAAACTTTAGTCAGGGGGGGGGGGGGGATAATGACGAGCCACCATAAGTTGAAATATAATAGTTAGTGTATGTTAATACATTCTCTGACATTTTTGCCATCGGCATCACAGCTTCATCATACCAAATGAAAATTTTCAAATTCTGAAATTGCATTTGTAGCTCGAAGCTGAAGAATTGTACAATGTTAACCTATTACTTCATAAATTTTGTATGTAACTGCCTTGATAATTCATTTACCGTTTGAGTAAAACTTGGTTCATGAAGATGGAAATTTCAAAACATTTAACAGTTTTGTGTGTTTTGATTTTCTAAATATTAAAAATGGTTTTGTCCTTCACCTTGTTACAGACCATTTCTGTCATGTGTTCTGGCAGAAGTTTAAAATTGACATGGTTTGATCGGTTTGTTTATATAATCACTCTAAAACCAAAATTTTGACATCAATAAATCAGTCAGGATTATTTCTAGTCTGAAAGCAATTTGATAAGTCAGACAATCTTAAAAATTTTGTGTAAAAAAAAATTGGCAGCTAAAACAGTTTTAATACAAATTCACAACTAAGTATTATTACTTTGTCAATTGCAGCCTAAAATGGAGCTAAGAGATAAACAACAATTTTTCTTGAATAATTTAGTTTGGATTATAAGGGGTAAAGAGTCACAATACGGGTTTTTCTTTGGGAAAATTAATTATTTTATTCTGCTTACCTAGGTAGGCTAAATAAGTGCAGTATTTTCAGCTTATTTTGCATGACATAGACAGTATTATTTGATTTTGTGTAAAAACTATTAATAAATCAGTTATGCCACATTTTAAGATAGTCCTACCAGTGGTTTACAGTGGCTACGTAGGTATTTATATTTAGAATAAAGTACAAAGTTATTCATAGAAAAATAGAAGTAAATAAAATATAAGTTGTACACTGAGTGAAGAAGTGCAATTGTGAGTAAAATACTTGTAAGCAAACATAAACACTAATAAATGGAAGCTGTAAAGCTTTAGGCTAGAATCAGTCATACCTCATTATATATGCACATGTAGTAAATATAACCCATTGTTTGTGTTGTGTATAGTTTACCTTATGTAAATTTGTGCCGAGCAATTGTCCACCATTGGGAGAGCAACAATGCTCCATTATGTGGTCAGACTTGTTTGTTTTGTTGTTTTGGGTTTGGTAAACAAACAGTGCTCCATTATGTGGTCAGACTTGTTTGTTTTATTGTTTTGGGTTTGGTAAACAAACAGTGCTCCATTATGTGGTCAGACTTGTTTGTTTTGTTGTTTTGGGTTTGGTAAACAAACAATGCTCCATTATGTGGTCAGACTTGTTTGTTTTGTTGTTTTGGGTTTGGTAAACAAACAATGCTCCATTATGTGGTCAGACTTGTTTGTTTTATTGTTTTGGGTTTGGTAAACAAACAATGCTCCATTATGTGGTCAGACTTGTTTGTTTTATTGTTTTGGGTTTGGTAAACAAACAGTGCTCCATTATGTGGTCAGACTTGTTTGTTTTATTGTTTTGGGTTTGGTAAACAAACAGTGCTCCATTATGTGGTCAGACTTGTTTGTTTTGTTGTTTTGGGTTTGGTAAACAAACAATGCTCCATTATGTGGTCAGACTTGTTTGTTTTGTTGTTTTGGGTTTGGTAAACAAACAGTGCTCCATTATGTGGTCAGACTTGTTTGTTTTGTTGTTTTGGGTTTGGTAAACAAACAATGCTCCATTATGTGGTCAGACTTGTTTGTTTTGTTGTTTTGGGTTTGGTAAACAAACAATGCTCCATTATGTGGTCAGACTTGTTTGTTTTGTTGTTTTGGGTTTGGTAAATAAACAATGCTCCATTATGTGGTCAGACTTGTTTGTTTTGTTGTTTTGGGTTTGGTAAACAAACAGTGCTCCATTATGTGGTCAGACTTGTTTGTTTTGTTGTTTTGGGTTTGGTAAACAAACAATGCTCCATTATGTGGTCAGACTTGTTTGTTTTGTTGTTTTGGGTTTGGTAAACAAACAATGCTCCATTATGTGGTCAGACTTGTTTGTTTTGTTGTTTTGGGTTTGGTAAACAAACAATGCTCCATTATGTGGTCAGACTTGTTTGTTTTGTTGTTTTGGGTTTGGTAAATAAACAATGCTCCATTATGTGGTCAGACTTGTTTGTTTTGTTGTTTTGGGTTTGGTAAACAAACAATGCTCCATTATGTGGTCAGACTTGTTTGTTTTGTTGTTTTGGGTTTGGTAAACAAACAATGCTCCATTATGTGGTCAGACTTGTTTGTTTTGTTGTTTTGGGTTTGGCAAACAAACAGTGCTCCATTATGTGGTCAGACTTGTTTGTTTTGTTGTTTTGGGTTTGGCAAACAAACAATGCTCCATTATGTGGTCAGACTTGTTTGTTTTGTTGTTTTGGGTTTGGTAAACAAACAGTGCTCCATTATGTGGTCAGACTTGTTTGTTTTGTTGTTTTGGGTTTGGTAAACAAACAGTGCTCCATTATGTGGTCAGACTTGTTTGTTTTGTTGTTTTGGGTTTGGTAAACAAACAATGCTCCATTATGTGGTCTGACTTGTTTGTTTTGTTGTTTTGGGTTTGGTAAACAAACAATGCTCCATTATGTGGTCAGACTTGTTTGTTTTGTTGTTTTGGGTTTGGTAAACAAACAATGCTCCATTATGTGGTCAGACTTGTTTGTTTTATTGTTTTGGGTTTGGTAAACAAACAATGCTCCATTATGTGGTCAGACTTGTTTGTTTTGTTGTTTTGGGTTTGGTAAACAAACAATGCTCCATTATGTGGTCAGACTTGTTTGTTTTGTTGTTTTGGGTTTGGCAAACAGACAATGCTCCATTATGTGGTCAGACTTGTTTGTTTTGTTGTTTTGGGTTTGGTAAACAAACAATGCTCCATTATGTGGTCAGACTTGTTTGTTTTGTTGTTTTGGGTTTGGTAAACAAACAATGCTCCATTATGTGGTCAGACTTGTTTGTTTTGTTGTTTTGGGTTTGGTAAACAAACAATGCTCCATTATGTGGTCAGACTTGTTTGTTTTGTTGTTTTGGGTTTAGTAAACAAACAATGCTCCATTATGTGGTCAGACTTGTTTGTTTTGTTGTTTTGGGTTTGGCAAACAAACAATGCTCCATTATGTGGTCAGACTTGTTTATTTTGTTGTTTTGGGTTTGGCAAACAAACAAGATCTTATGAAACAGATGATTATGTTCATGCTGCATTCTTTTAAATTTTGTATATTTTTTTACATAAATTATGTAATAATAAGGCAAAGTTTAAACAGCAAAACTGAAATATTTTTTCCATAAATAATGGAGTGAGAGAACCATTCCATATCCCTTGAAATGTCGATTTGAATAGAAAGAAAAGTTCCTATTCATAGTTGTTGGTAAAACTCAAATTTATAGTATAGTGATATTAGTTAGGTATTCCCTGACATTTCTTTTCATTCATCTGAGGAAATAAGAATGACATACAGAGCCTTCATATATGACTCGTTGTGATAAAACCTTAAGGGCCACAAGTATTTTCTGGCTGAATAAACAAAAATATTAATGTGATTATACCTGTGCATTTAGGAAAATGGGAAAATACCGACAATTCTTTACAATTTGACTCCTAATTGAAGCCCCAAAAAATGACATAGGCACATGTTGTCTGTATGTAGAAATAGATCCCATATTTTCTGTGTGAATATGTACAACTTGTCTTGTGCATGGTTGACGGTATATTGAATCATAAGTTTGTATTTCACTGCCAATAGTTGTTATACCCACAGTATTGATAATAGGATATATAATGTATATCAAATGTCTATGTTACGTCACCAAGATAGGTATTGGCTAATCTTTCAGTAATTGTAAATTAACAGCCTTATAATGAGTATTTGTGCAATTTGTATCACCTTGGCACTAACAGTTTGTGTCAGTTGTATGCTTGCGATTAGTAATTACAAAGTTTGTTGTTTGTTTTGTGGAATTAAGGCAAATCTTGACGAAAGGTTGACAAATAACACATTGTATCATTTTAGGGGTGTTGTGTTATTTGGTTTGTTTAGTTTTTGTTTTTTTTGACACAAAAATGAATCTTTTCAAGTGAAACATTAGTACAGTAAGGGTTTCAAAGCCATCTTGTATCTCTTTTTTCATCTTGTATCTGGGTTTTTTTCAATGATGATGATGACACACGTTTCCAATATTCTATAAAAAGTTGCACAAATAATAGCACATAGTGTGGAAGATCATATGTATGATTTCTGTCTGCCATAACTAATGTCAAACATAGCATTTAAACAGGTAAAAAAAGTAACTATTAAACTTAAACTTGATGGCAGAGACACCAACTGATTACTTCACCTTGCATATATAAACCATATATTTGTTATCAAATGTGTTTTTGTCAGATTTAGTCAGTGTGGTTCACAATATATAAGAATTATCATCAACATTAAAAATTGATTTTTTATTTTATGTAGAATTCAGAGGGTTGGGTTTGTAAAGCTGTTGGTGTTGAAATTGAAGTGGCATTATTTTTAAGCTCTTGCACATGTATTGTCCTTGACATACGTGTGCGTGTGTGTGTGTGTGTGTGTGTGTGTATTACTATCTGATAGATATCACTATAGACCATTATGTGTATAGACACTACTTGACTTTGCTCATAGGCTGAGATCACAAGTTGTTACGAAACAAGGCAGCTTATTCTGAAGATGAATTTCAACACTCTAAAACCAAGTGCAAATATGTTAGTTGTTTATAGTTATTTTAAGTTACTTGTAAAGCCAGAATGTTATGTTTATTCTGTTTTATTTACTATTTTTAATTATGTCACGGCTGAAAGTATTACATATTTTTTTTTGTAACTATTGTATTTCATGCTATCATTCTTCTCTCACACTTTCCAAAAACAAATAATACACTTTCCACAGACAAAAAACACTTTGAATGATAATGTATAGTATTGATTTATTTGATCACCTTGGAGAAAACAGCATGGAGTGTGGTTGGTTTGATTTGAACCGTACTTATTAGCTAGAAGTGCAAAATTTACCAAATTTAACAATGAATGTGTATGTTTCAATATAGATAATGACAAACTGTTGTGGCTTTTACCATAATCAATTGAATTATTATACCCCATTGTGTGTGTCAATTTCAACTTGTCCAATCAAATATTAATAGTTTCCCCCAAGTGTTAGAGGTAGTGACAACTATTATAACAAATCTCATTGTTTGGCCAGATTAATCCATATTTTATTATATTTATTTTGACAGGTCAATGTAATATTGTAATTGTTCCTCAGTTTATAGTGTTTACTCCATGTATCAAACTATGGAGGTGTTATAGTGCAATGTAATAGTTGAATATGATATTTGATGAAGTCTTGATGAGATTTTGGCAGGATAGATCATGTCATTATTTTGAAATATTTATCTAATAACTGTGCTACTAATGTAACTTTTAATATTATTCTATATAATACTCCAAATCAGATTACTCCAATAAAATTATTACTAGAAATAAGACATTATGTGTGATCATGTTTTTAAAGTGGATTTGGTTCATTCTAAACGTGTATGTGTATCAATCAATCGTTTATTCAGTACTGTTGGCCATCGGTGTATGTGTACGTGTATATTATCTGATAGTAGAGTGGTTGTTTTTGTAAAGCTGGTCTTGATTTTTACATCAAGAATTTTCCTTATAAGGCCTAATAAAAAAAAATTGTTTGGTTCCAGTTACCCGACCCCCACCTAGTTTTTCACACTGACCCTACACTTTTTTTTTTTTACTTATTTGAGAAAATAAATAATACAATCGCAAAAATCGTGTGAACTTTCACTAGAAATAGTGGATGCAGAAAATGACATCAACTTAAAAAGACAGAATAAAACTTCTTTCAATCTGTAATGGCTGTACATCTAATAGGAAGAAACCAATAACACAGGGACCATTTGGAAAACAACAGAAAACATAACTACCTGAACTAGACACGTATGAAAATTTGTTTTTTCAAATAAAATTAAAAATCTACGTACCCCACCTATTCAAAAATTGAATGTAATCGGAACCACTTTCTTATGTCTAAACTAAACTTATTATTTATTTATTAACAGCAATACATCAACAAACTGTTTTTCCTGCAGTTGTAATAAAATATAATAAATACTTTTCATATATACAAAACAGATAAAAAGAAAAAAGTACAAAACACCCAAAAACCAGAAACACATGGAACATCCAAATGTAATCTAAACTCTTCTATCCAATATTTACAATTTGAAAATCTCACAACTAGAGATAGTTAATGTAGAAACGATATCAATCCAAATATTGTAGGAGTATTTTGACAAGTAGCATTTCACACTTCCCCCCTCCTCCACCCAAGGAATAAGTTTAACATTCCCCTCCTCCACCCAGGAGTAAGTTTAACATTCCACCTCCTCCACCCAGGGGTAAGTTTAGCATTCCCCCTCCACCCAGGGGTAAGTTTAACCCTCCACCTCCTCCACCCAGGAATAAGTTTAACATTCCCCTCCTCCACCCAGGAGTAAGTTTAACATTCCCCTCCTCCACCCAGGAATAAGTTTAACATTCCCCTCCTCCACCCAGGGGTAAGTTTAACATTCCCCTCCTCCACCCAGGAGTAAGTTTAACATTCCACCTCCTCCACCCGGGGGTAAGTTTAACATTCCACCCAGGGGTAAGTTTAACATTCCCCTCCTCCACCCAGGGGTAAGTTTAACATTCCCCCTCCACCCAGGAGTAAGTTTAACATTCCCCTCCTACCTCCACCCAGGGGTAAGTTTAACATTCCCCCTACACCCACCCATCCACCCAGAGTTGAATTTAGCATTCACCCTCCACCCAGGGGTAAGTTTAGCATTCCCCTCCTCCACCCAGGGGTAAGTTTAACATTCCACCTCCTCCACCCAGGAGTAAGTTTAACATTCCCCTCTTCACCCACCCTCCACCCAGGGGTAAGTTTAACATTCCCCTCTTCACCCACCCTCCACCCAGGGGTAAGTTTAACATTCCCATCTTCACCCACCCCTCCAACCAGGGGTAAGGTGTCGAGGAAAATTTACTGATCCAATTGAGTATTAATAGACATTGAGACATTGTTGTGAGACCCAGTCTTACCCTCACGTCACAATAAACTACTGATTCACTGCATGGATGTCAGCAGTGATTTGACTAATAGTAGAGTACAATGGTGGCAGTGGTGGGATGTAGCAGCAATGGGATTTGACAGTGGTGGCAGCGGTGGGATGCCAAAATCACAAACATTTTGCAAAGTTAAAGTAAAATGTGGTCCTCTCCTAATGCCACCTCCCCTGAGAACCGATTTGTAAAATATGACTAGGATTTGATCAAGTGGTCATAAGTCCTTCATCAAAGTAAAACACCACAAGTTGAAAATAATAACACATATGGATTATATATATATGTAAAAAAATATATAGTTTTTTAACTTATTCAGCAAGACAAAACAGAACGACGCCCCTTTCACGATGACATTTCTGAAATGGATAGGTACGACGACAATGGTTGTACACGTAGATGCAATGAGATGCCACCAACAAAACACATAGCCATTGGCTAACCAATAGCAAATTTGACTGAACTGGTGATACGCCATCAACAGACAGGTGGCTTGCGAACGTCCCGATCGAAATACAATGATCGTCGTGTTAACAATTGATTAGAATGTGTGGATTTTTTTTTAGTTTTCAACCCTAAGGCCCACAAGCATGATGCCAATTACTAAGTTGGGTATTAAGAACCTCTTAATTAAGGATTGGATCTCATAATTAGGGATAAAGCGTGGTAAGGGAATTACCAAATTCATTTAGGTCGAATGTAAAGCATATTATCTCAATTACAACGCTATTTAATCTATGGATGTGAAAGGAATCCTAATTAAGTTGAACACACACACACGTGCAACTGTCATAAGCTCACGGTTTAGTTAAAACTGGTTATTACCCATATACCGTGTCCCTGTTATGATGAACAAGTCACTGTTAATATCAATTAATGTTTTTATTCACGTAGGCGCTATAATAATAGTAATAGGTTGCAAGTAGTAATTCACATTGATGACAATCTTGTATTGGTCCACGGCTATGCGTCATAACAGAGGAGTCATGCTAAGTTCGAAGTTACACCTTCCAGATCTGATCAAGTGAGGAGTTAGACAGCTAGGTGTCACGTGCCACACTTTTTGTGTGTGTGAATGTGTATTAAAACTTACTGTTACAGTAGTTGGATGTTGTCGCTCTACTTTACGAACGCGATTGTCTTTAACTGCGTAGTTCAGTTCTACGAACGATATATAAAACCACAATGCAAACACTTGAAAGACGAAACCGTAAATCTGAGAGGATGGTTGGCTGGAAAGGTGAATGGATGGATGGATGGATGGATGGATGGATGGATGGATGGATGGATGGATGGATGGATGGATGGGAGGGAGGATGGGTAGGTGTGCGGGTGGAGAGAGGATGGGATGGGAGGGAGGGAAGGTGGGGGTGGGTGGGTGTGCGGGTGGATTGGAGGGATGGATGGAGAAGGACGGATGTGTGGGTTGGTTGGTTGGTTGGTGAATGGATGGTGGGAGGAGTGAGGGGTGGATTTGACAAATGGATAGGTGCATACGTACGTACATACATACATACATACATACATACATACATACATACATACATACATACATACATACATACATACATACATACATACATACATACACACACACACACACACGTACGTACGTACGTACGTACTTACATACATACATACATACACACACACACACATACATACATACATACATACATACATACATACATACAGACAGACAGACAGACAGACAGACAGACAGACAGACAGACTGACAGACACACACACACACACGTACGTACGTACGTACGTACGTACGTACATACGTACATACATACATACATACATACATACATACATACATACATACATACATACATACATACATACATACATACATACATACATACATACATACATACATACATACATACATACATACATACATACATACAGTATTAGTAACATAGATACTGCCGTAGTGATGTGCAATTAATAGAATCTTTTGCAACAACAAAAATCGCATAAAAACATTCTCTCCCTTTTGTCCTAGTAAAGAACAGTAAAGCTATCAAGTGTAAGGACACGTAAAAAAGGCAACACTTCCAGTGAATGATTATACTGATCAATCTCTATAATATATTAGCGACACCCCCTGTACAGTAGTTTTCTTCCTGTTCACATCGATCACTGCCTACCACTCACCATCTCTCATATATTTGACTGACTAGTGTGTGTGCTTTATTAATTCATACTTTGCTTGGACACTTTCATAAATATTATTCGTAGCATTTAAGGCTTTCACAGTATGCGACATATACATGAAACACGTCTGCGTAATGTTGACTTTAAAAACTACTCGAAGATGGAGAAATGGGATAGGAACTCTGCAAGCTGCACAGAGCGCGTATAAAATTTCCAGTCCGTGTATAAGTTATGTATTACTTTTGTCAAAAATCATTCAGAATTTCAGTGAGACATCGGGAGTCTTTCCAACTAGCATTGTGTTTCCTGTGAAACTGATGTTTTCTATTAACTCCAAAATATTTACCTGAGCTCCATTTCAAATGCAAATCTTACTAATAAAATCAGGTCAAATTTCATTACACAGTACCTTAAAATCAGAAAACCAATAACAATAATGTTGTCTGAGTTTCAAATCTTATCTCTCTTATCAATTATCAAATACAACATACAGCAACGGTCACACAATAAATAAATGGATTCATGGAATGTCTCCTGCTGCCTTTCAAATTTGATTACAAGATGTATCATAGCTTGTGAAAGTTCACCACATTTTGTTCTGTGTGTTGTGCACTAATAAATCAAAACTTGATAATAAAAACACAAATATTTCCAGGGTTTAAATATTATTAGATGTACGAAAAAATGATATCGGTGGTGTCTGCTATACACTACACAAGAACTGAATGAGCTAAATTTATCTACATCAACCACTCGGCAACACTGTTTATAATGATGCTAGGGTATTCTTAATTTTACTCCATGCTTATGGAATGCTCTGCTATCTTGCGTCTGCAACTCCATTACATATATTCAATGTGGTATTACTACCTATCTTTACACAATGACTTGTGTCTGTGCGTGAAAAGTACTATTAATTTCGATTACGCTTTTATCAGATATTATTGATGGTATTATTTTAATTTTGGTTTATGTCTTGAAATGGGTACAAAATCTACATATATTGTTGAAAGGTTTATGTATGTACATTTCTTCTACGTTCGCAATGTCAGTGGCAATGCCCCCCCCCTCCTCTTCGATGTTTAGATGTACTCCGATATCACACGTCATCGAACCATATACCTATTAAACTGATATGTAGTATGCCACAAATATTACAATTTCTAGTAATGATGAAACATACAGTAAGTACATTATATAACATAATGCAATTGTTAATAAAAACAACCCCGACATAATGTTCAGATGTGGCCCATGTCCCTTTAAACCGAGAGGGGAAATAAATCTCAATCACATATTAAAAGTGGCACAACCTTAGTTTATACGCCTTCTACTCAAATGAAAATATTTAAATAAAACCACAGTCCAGTATTATTACAATGTTAATGTTGGTGTTGTAATCTATAACATTGCGATTGTCTTCTGGCATTGATCGAAAAGTTGGTTGCATAGTGTAGTAGGGATTTCCTGAACATTTTTTGATACGTATGATAAATTACGTCATCGGATAGTTTTTGAGTATACCTTATACCAGGTTTGAGTTCAGTCAATTGCAAGTGGTGGTTAAAAGTGTGCTTCAGTAAGTGCAATACTGCGAGTACGGTTTAAATAATACAGTAAAACTACGCCTAAATACGTGTAAACTCAGCTTGTGCCCCTTTAAAGTTTTTGACACCCTCAAAATAAGTTTTGAAGACTCATGACAGATAAAAGCAATGTTTTGAATACGTAAATCTGTATTTAAGTTGAGGTATTTACTTTAAAATGCTTGGGAGAGAGGTTTAATTAACACCAAAGACGACCTGTCTACCTTAATTAAAACTACTCGTAAACGACGAACAAGACGTCGTCGTATGTCGTAACTGGCGTCCATCATTCCTCTCCTTATAAAATAACGTTAGAATAGTTGCTGAATTGGAAAGTGAGAGATGTAAAACGTAATGAAACCCTTCCACCGAATTTACGAGAAGCTGAAAATGGCTTTACTGAAATATATTTAATCTACGCGTCTCACTCCTGTAAGTCAGTTGCTAGTTATCAATCAAAAGTAACACACACCGTTTACGCAGAGATCAATTACTGTTAGATGGTCACGTCACTTTGTTACCATTCCACGACCGTTTCATCTGTATTTTGTTAACAGCTGCGCGAATAGATTTGTACACTAATCTGACTGTATCGGAAATCCTCAGCATACAGGAATTTATGCTCTCATCCAATTTCCCTATCAGACCACTAAATGGAATCATCTCCTTACAGATAATCAAATCTCTTAAGCACTGGTAATTTAAAGACTCAATCCCATTTAATTAGATTATTAGTGAAAGGAACGAGCGGCATTGTCGTCAATTTCAGCTTACTTAATGTGACTTTTAATTTGGAATTGGATTGATAATGCGAGATATAGCACTCTGAGTGGATCCTTGCCAATTTATTACAAACGACAGCCAATAACCCGTCATTGCTACATTTCATTGCATTACAGAGGAAGAGATCATAGTAATTTCCATGTTGAACATCTCTCACATATCATCATTCTAAGGACATTTGTATTTTGTATTAAGTGCATTATAGACAAGTGAACTCTTTCATTTTAAAAATCACATCATGGTAATTAATGGTTGATAGAATTGTTTGAGTTAGGTGACATCTGGTTGTCATGGTGTTATGATGTTGACAGACTGAAATGGGTATATAGACAACGATGCTACTCTCGTTTGCATCAATAATTGAAACCTATAGCCGGACCTCGTCTTCCTGAATTGGGTACATGCACTCAATACATCTTTCAATCGACAGATTATTGAATGAATTGTTAACAGCACATTACAAACACCTTGCACAAAGAACAACTGCCGGAAAGTCAAGGGCATGATACCTGAACCCGAATTTTTATTTTTGATATTTTATTTCTTTATTGTCTTCTAAGTTCTAGTAAGTGAGTTCAAGACAGACAAGTTCAGGGTTTTTAATCCAGCATTTATTTAAAACTTAGCGACGTTCCACAGAAGCCTTTATCGAGGACTGAAACAGAAAAGGGAAAATAAAGATAAAAAATCCAGAAAAGTGTGCAAGATAAATCCATTGGGTAAAAATGAAGCAATAGATCTACAATATGGAAGCTAAAACAGCAGACAATTAAGATGAAATCAAAGCCGGATACGTGCACGTATATTAAAATGTAAAAGGCCCTCAGTGCAAAATGACAAAAACACACAATTGAAAGCCATGAATTAATTCGAAAAGTGTGCTCTAAAGCAAGGTAAAATTGAAAGCCATGAATTAATTCGAAAAGTGTGCTCTAAAGCAAGGTAAAATTGAAAGCCATGAATTAATTCGAAAAGTGTGCTCTAAAGCAAGGTAAAATTGAAAGCCATGAATTAACTCGAAAAGTGTGCTCTAAAGCAAGGTAAAATTGAAAGCCATGAATTAATTCGAAAAGTGTGCTCTAAAGCAAGGTAAAATTGAAAGCCATGAATTAATTCGAAAAGTGTGCTCTAAAGCAAGGTAAAATTGAAAGCCATGAATTAATTCGAAAAGTGTGCTCTAAAGCAAGGTAAAATTGAAAGCCATCAATTAATTCGAAAAGTGTGCTCTAAAGCAAGGTAAAATTGAAAGCCATGAATTAATTCGAAAAGTGTGCTCTAAAGCAAGGTAAAATTGAAAGCCATCAATTAATTCGAAAAGTGTGCTCTAAAGCAAGGTAAAATTGAAAGCCATCAATTAATTCGAAAAGTGTGCTCTAAAGCAAGGTAAAATTGAAAGCCATGAATTAATTCGAAAAGTGTGCTCTAAAGCAAGGTAAAATTGAAAGCCATGAATTAATTCGAAAAGTGTGCTCTAAAGCAAGGTAAAATTGAAAGCCATGAATTAACTCGAAAAGTGTGCTCTAAAGCAAGGTAAAATTGAAAGCCATGAATTAATTCGAAAAGTGTGCTCTAAAGCAAGGTAAAATTGAAAGCCATGAATTAATTCGAAAAGTATGCGCTAAAGGAAGGTAAAATTGAAGGCCAAGAATTAAATTGAAAAGTATGCTCTAAAGCAAGGTAAAATTGACTAAACGGTAAAAATGGGGAAGAAATTATATACCTCAGGGGAAATTGGTGGACACTGTTGAAAACCGACAATCAAAGGGGAAACAAAGAAAAGTGAAGTAACTAAGTCTGAACCAAGACAAAGTCAGGTGGATAAGGATGTAGTATTATATGCTTCTCAGATAAAAAATATATATATACTTTTGCTGTTTCAACCCACTCTCTCAGAGGTCACAGTCACTGTACAAAATTTGCCGGGAAATAGAGATTAGAATGATATCAAATGAAACTCCAATATTGTTGACCTTTAACCTATACCAATTAATACCAATTGTGCCATAAACTCTATGGAGAAAATAAAAGATTAGACTGAAAACAGGACGGCGAATTGTCAAATTTCTTTCATTATTTCAAAAGAATAATGAACAACCTTTCGTGTAGCAAAGTTAACAGAGAATTTAAGAACTTTGGCAATTGATCCCCTCGGCACACTCTTCATTACTTGAACGCTTGAAGGCTTTTACCTGTTAAGAGCTTGAACGTGATCAGAACAGCGTGTATACTAAGTTGATGAGTATGTGTATGACTGTTCTAATGTCCCTTTATTCTGTTTTTTCCCGACGTTTATTTATGTTTTCATATCCCCAAAAGAATAGAATCTATTTGGATTTGTTATCGCTTTTAGTTGCCATGGTGACTAGATTGGCAGGTAGGATATGTTATGGTTTAATTAAACCAACTCTAAATGTACTTGATATCTAAATGTATTCACGTCAATTCAACTGATGCCAAATTTCCGCCGAGAGAGGTTGACTAACTTAAAGAGTATGGCACATTCGTGATGTACATCGGAAAGTTTATCAATTTTCAGTGTTGTAGTCACAATTCTTAATATTTTATTTTTGATAAATTACAAAGACTGCGGTGAAAATAACAAACCAAATTTAAGAGAAAAAATACTTAATTGTGACATTCGTGGCTGACGACCACCGAGCTTCTAAATACTTAAATTGAGTTTTGTAGTACCAATCATATGATGAACACAATAAAGTGGTAGTAAGGGAGTTCTGACTTCTGGATAGTTACAATCTCTTTCACTGGTATCATTTTTAACTACACTTCCCTAAATCATAAAACAATCGCATCGTGTAGCAGAGAAATCTCATTTGTGGTAAATGAGTTATCTGACGATCTCCAAGGACTACATCATGGACTTTTACAAGATGATTAAAATTGATGAATTGATCATAGCACAACTTTAAACGACAAACGCTCAAGAATGACAATCATTCTATAATACTTTTCACTGGACGAAACTATTATCGAATATATGTCATTTAGTGGCTTACGTTGCAAAGGACAATTTACATGTATAAAACAGACAGTGTGAGTCATACTAAATCTCTGTATTACTCTATATCATGTTGAAATAATTATTCATCAGCTGTATGAACTAAATTGACGAAAGGTTATTCCTGTATTTAATAGAATATAATACAAGAGCAAAGAATACTTGTTGGGATTTTGAATAGTTAACTATACCTGCAGTAAATAAGTAAACATGCGGCTTAGTTTTCCGACTAGTTTCGAACCTCATTTGAAAAGAAATGTATCTATCTAACTGTAAAGAACATACTATTGTAAAGCCGTGTATTTATGCGAGTATTGTATTTATGTGAGTATTGTATTTAGATGTGAGTATTGTATTTAGATGTGAGTATTGTATTTAGATGTGAGTATTGTATTTAAATGTGAGTATTGTATTTATGTGAGTATTGTATTTATGTGAGTATTGTATTTTGGTCTCCAAGATTTATCGTATATTATTATTATTTTTACATTCCTGTGTTTTTATAAGGCCTAATAAAAAATTGTGTGGTTCAGATAACGCTCAATTTTAAAGGTGGGGTAGGTAGATTTTCTAATTTATTTGTTTTCCAGTTGTGAGTGTCTAGTTCAGGTAGTTATGAGTTTTCCAAATGGTCTCTGTATTATTTATTTCTTCCCATCAGATGTACAGCCATTACAGATTGGAAGAACAGTTTTATATTGTCTTTCTAAGTTGATGTCAGTTTCCGCGTGCACTATTTCTGGCGAGACTTCACACAATTTTCATGATTTTATAAATTTTTTCTCGAATATTAAAATTAAAAAAAACTATCGTCGGCAGTGAAAAATTAGGTGGAGGTCGGGTAACCTGAACCAAACAATTACTTTTTAGGCCTAATGTCATATTTACCGGAGCAGTTTAAGTGTATTAAAGCAAAATATGAATTTTTAGTAACATCGATAATGTTCACTAACCACAGGAAATTTTCCGTTCTCACAAGAAATACCATGGTGCTTTGAAGTCAGTGGTGTGTTGTCGTCAAAATACTTAGTAAATCACGATAAAAGTCATTTCATATTTAATTTACCGAATCTCTTATTTTAAGAGAAATATTGACCCAAGAAACCATTATTGGAAATTCAAATGACGTGTCATTTCTAAACCCAAATAATTGTTTATTCAATATAAATGGCCTAAAGTCGTCAGAATAATGTTGTGGACAATAGCTGTTCGGTTCAAAATTGTTTATTATTACCCCCCCCCCCTATAGAGATATAAACGTTCATTCCAGTGGCATAGTGATGACTTGGCTTACAGAGTAATATACAATGAATGTTACATTGGTTACCGTGACGACGAGTAGAGTTGCTATATTTTAGGCAACGTTATTATTCAATGTCAATTGAATAAAACAATGGCATGTGTATTTCCTATTTGTTATGTTTAATTTGCATGATGACTATTGTTTATATGATATGAAGGATCGTCATCATCATCATCATCATCATCATCATCATCGTCCCCGCCGCCGCTGCCACCTCCCGGACCCCCTCCCCACCCTTCCCCCTTGTACAGTGAAATCACACTGTAATCAACATACTACAATGGTTCCTCAGATCACACGACAGTGATAATATTAGCTACAACAATGGTTATCTTCTAACAATGATAATATTAGCTACAACAATGGTTATCTTCTAACAATGATAATATTAGCTACAACAATGGTTATCTCCTAACAATGATAATATTAGCTACAACAATGGTTATCTTCTAACAATGATAATATTAGCTACAACAATGGTTATCTTCTAACAATGATAATATTAGCTACAACAATGGTTATCTTCTAACAATGATAATATTAACTACAACAATGGTTATCTTCTAACAATGCTAATGTTGGCTACGCCATTTCAAACAAGGGCTGCAATAGTCATTTCCTCACACGGGAAATACTACCTTCAATGGTCATTTGTGAACAAGGATAATATTTGCTACAACAGTCATTCCAACAGGGTAACGTTGGCTATAATGGTCATTTCCACCAAGGGTAGTATTGGCTACAATGGTTATTCCCCAGTTCAAATAAGAGCAAAATTGGCTACAGTGGTCATTCCTCACAAGGGTAATATTGGTTACACTGGTCATTTCCACCAAGGGTAGTATTGGCTATAAATGCATTTCATCATATTATTGGCTAAAGTTGTCATTTCCCACAAGGATGATATTGGTTACAAATGTGACAATACTTGTCACATTTTCCGTTGACTTTGATGTATGTGAAAGTGGTCTGTTTAATAGTGAACATAGCACAATTTAAAGTTTACACAGTTTAAACATTATCACATTTATGTTTTCTCTTCGACTCTTTACCAACATTTTGACCATGCCCACATGTTAAAGTAGACCTTTGGCAGGCAAAATATTATACATGTAATATGCATATGACCTTCACTGGCATTTGTTATGATATAATTGCTTATTGGTAGCCTGGTTATCAGAGGATATTGTTGATATGTAATTCCAAGGGGCCAGGGGCCGGCCATTCCTCGACACTAGTCGTTTATGTGGAATTGCTTTAATGGTAACATTCGTGGTACGTTTTAAAATGTCATTTATCCAGAGAATCTGTCCGATATAGTGACCTAGATGACGGAGAAATGCAGAAAAGAGAATACAGGGCTAATGGGACATGACTAATATATCAAATAAATGAGTACAAATCATTAGCAATGATGAAATATTACATTCCTGAAGATGATATCAGATATATCGTTACATGGAAACTTGACTGGAAACTGGAAAGTAAATGTCATTATTGGGGTTAAATTGTATAAAGTACACCTTACTGACTAAACGTGTTATTGCCCTGTACTTACTGTGTACAGAATAGCAAGAAAACAATTCTGGATTTATCAATATTTTGTCGAAGTTTTGCATGCAATATTTACCCCGACAATTTTTTTAGAGAGTTGACATTTTAAAAGACTCATCACTCACCGTGGGTGGCCCAAATTGTTAGTGTTTTTGCAAAGTGAGGCGACCTGATGTGTTTTGCTTAGGGTTTTCTCTCTCGACGACTCAGTTATAAAGCTTTCATTTACATGTTAAACTGTGTGACCTGTAACAAAATGTCATCTGACTCGACAAAACACTACTGTCTGCTACATTTCATTTGACTACATATCAAGATATGTTTTACAAGTAGGAAAATATAGTAAAGATGTTGTATTCTGAAAAATCACAAATAAATACCTATTTCCCATCCATAATACTTCTTATAAACTGAGTAATGTTGGGTAATATGGTTATATTTGTATATATGTATATATATACAAATAACTATATTTTTGCTGCTTGTTATTATTCGTCAAATAATTCAAGCATATTTAAGTATTGTAGGTCAAAATTAACTCACACAATCATGGTGGTATTACGATTATAATTTGAGAGGGAAAGCCACTCAATGAAATAAAGGTATTTTTCAAAACGTTGGGTTCTGGAGTCGTTTTGTGATTTCACATAACATAAATTCATAAATTTCGTTCGATTGCCAAGAAAGGACAAATTAAAACTCGTTTTCACTTCTACTGTTCTAGCAGTAATAAGCACTTAGGAGTCATGAATATGTGTTGTTAATCTAATACGTATGCAATGTATGTTATGACCCACGAGATAATAGTGTCCCACTGGTAGAACAACAAAGGCGAAGAAGCGATTCAATTTGGTGTTTCGTTGCGATCAAGCTTGATTTATGTGATGTAAAATCATGAAATAAAAACTCTGCAGAACCCAAAGTTCATGAAAATACAATTGCTAGAGTAACGTTCCCCTTTAATGTAAGTTAAAGGGTTTCAAGCAAAACATCACAGGACACGATCCAAAATGAAGTCCCTATCTTAATCATATAAATGCCAAAAGTGAGAATTCTAACGAAATCTGTATATAAAGGTTTATTCTTTGCATTTCGATCATTCAAAATTTCCTCTCTGTAGATGTTGGTAAAAACGACATACCTATTTCACAGAGACTCGGTATATATGATGATATTAAATCGAATCATTTGTTTTGGTCAGAATGTGAGTGTACGTTGTTCATGTTCCATACTTGTACCATGGATGCAAGTGAACTTGAAATAAATCGTCGTCCGTCTCGACAAATATCTAATTGAACATTGAGGAACAATTGCTACATTTTAATCCTAAAAAGTATACATTTTTACAATGTACTTGAAAAAGTATACACTGTTACAATGTACTTGATTTGACGACGATCGGTAGCTCACGCAACGGAAATCTTAGATTAGCAATGTTGGTCAGATTTTGGTTAGGCCAGACGATTACAAAACAATGTTACTGAGGTTGTTATCGAACCAGGCGATATGATGTAGATATGTTAGTAAGGTTTTGTTGAGTCAGGCGATGTTTTGTTTCACCTTAATTTGCTTCAATTGCAAACCATGGCTCATATATAGATTGGTCGTATACTGTCAATATGTCCGTGGTGGTAAGACATACTGAAGCCCCCAACCTCTTCCCCTAACCTCCAAGGGTGGCTTATGACTACCTTAAAGCAATAATAAACGTGACTTCAAGTGATTTTGCCATAAAAATTAAAATATCCATACTTAAGCGATATTGTATTCCATTTGATGAAATTCAGTCTTGTTTGATGGTACGTTACCATGACAACTATTGGATGCGTTTCAGCAGAGTTAAAATAAGACTGTCGACGCATGATTTCAGAAAGTCCTCTAGCAATAATAAAACGAGTTACCAAATAATAGAATGACAAAGTGTCAAAAATTGAGCTAATAATACGTTCAGAGTTTAATGTTTTCTATCTCTCATAATTATTATTTTTAAAAAGTATGTTGGATATCATCCAGACTGTGACTTTTGTAATTTTCTGGTGTCATAGTCTACGTTTGCAATGATGTGCTATATTTAATCGAAGCACGTCTCCGTTGATATATTTACAGAGGTAAATCTGCCCCAGCTGGTAATGTTATGGCGGTGAAAGTTTTTCGAGAACTATCATAAATACTCTTAGATTGCATTAGAACCATAGAATATCCATCATTCTAACTCCCACAGGGCCAATGTAAGTGAATCCGCCGTCATTCTACAATCATGTCGTGAAAGCTGAAAACGTGGCTAAGGTTCACGTATGAAATCAATCATAATTTGACATTCATTTCTGGAACGATCGCAGTGAAATTGTACAAGTGAGCTTGGGGACTGTGTTCTATCAATATTATGTGGCCTGTGTATTACTGCCTATATTATTAAATATCAATATTTGATTTGATAATTTTCAGGTCAGCACGTCATAAACGAAGGCATACTACATATGTATTACACTATATATGGGATAATTTTGTACAGTTCGATATATACGGACACTTCTCTCGTCTTCTCTCTTCTTTATCTCACCAACATGTCTATTCTTCTTGCTTGGAATTCGGTAAGTAGTTGATACTTCACCAGTGGTAACTATAAAACATGTGATGACGGCAACGACGACGACGAAGATGATGATGATGATGATGATGATGATGATGATGAAGATGATGATGATGATGATGATGATGATGATGATTATGAAGATGATGATGATGATGATGATGATGATGATGATGATGATGATGAAGATGATGATGATGGTGGTGGTGGTGGTGGTGGTGGTGAGGGGGGAGTGGTGGTGGTGGTGGTGGTGGTGGTGGTGGTGGTGGTGAGGGGGGAGTGGTGGTGGTGGGATGGTGGCGATGGCGATGGTGGTGGTGGTGGTGGTGGTGGTGGTGGTGGTGGTGGTGGTGGTGGTGGTGATAAAGACAAAGACAAGGACGACGACGGCGGCGGCGGCGGCGGCGGTGGTGGTGGTGGTGGTGGTGGTGGTGGTGGTGGTGGTGGTGGTGGTGATGGTGATGATGATGATGATGATGATGATGATGCTATTGAATAAACCTGATACCATAAATATTCTCACCCTACCACCATCACGATCATCAGAACCACCACTAATACCACCACGATCCCTGGACCTGACACCACCATCACTATGATCACCACATTGCAAACCTAGCAATAACACCATCAAAACCAGCAGTAACCTGAACAATATTAATGCATGACGAGAACTCTACAAAATGAAATCCGTGACAATGGCGAGCAGTGTAATGTATTAGACAAGAGAACGAACAAAAACGCACAATTTATGAGATTGGGTGATTGCATAAATTTCGGTACACATACAATAATAAACAGTGAACTAACATGAGGCTGACAACGGGTAAAGTAAAGTAAAGTAAAGTTAATGTGTCTCTTAGGCTGACGAAATTCAAGATATTTCAACAAAGTTACTGTATTGAAAATGAATCGGAGGTTATAGCTTAGAAAGAGATGCGAGCAGTTAGATTGGTATAAAATGCTATGCTTGCTTTGCCTGGCCTTAAGTTTTCAAGTAATACACCTGAAATTACAAAATGATCCGCCTTCAGATTTGTTCGCCTAAAGGGCTACCCAGCAATGTTCACATTTTTATCTTTGCTTACGTCACTAAGCACACAGACAGGATTTGTCAAATATTAACGGTCCAATCATGAACAACTGTTGTTAGTTTCATTTCTTTGTATTTTTGTTGCAATTTCTTCTCAATATTATTTCTACATTATCCAGGAATTAAGTGTCTATTTAGTCATTCGTTTGTCTTTATGATGAATTTGAAGAAAGGGGACTAAGCCCAGGAAGCATATGTATTTGATAGAACTCATTCTTCTTTTTGTAGTCAAACTACGGTAAATTAAGCTTACACTTTAGAAACATAAGATTTCGTAATCATATCAACGATAATTAGAGGATGTGGTGGCCTTTTTTCTATCAACCCGTCTTTCACTTTGCAATTATATTTCCTGTTTGTTACGAATATATTAGGCACAATTTATTCCGATATTACAAGAATGCGATCTGTGTAGGTCATGATGTTACACATACATAGTCATGTATATCCTAAAACAATTTTCAGTCTAAGGTTTCCATTGTTCATGATTTTCGACTCTTGAATTACCTTGTTCAAAATTTGCCGTAATTGTACCTACTTACCAGCGACTTTTGTGTGACGATCGTTTAGAGGGAAGTACATGAACATTTTTGTTGTTTCAATTTTCATGGAAGTTTTGCCTCATTGTCCCTGGTAGAAATATCGGATCCAGAATTAGAAGAAACACCTTCACGGTGGTAGATTACGAAACATTGTTTACAAGATCAACACCGGTTTTAATTTAGAAAAAAAGTTATCAAATTATCACTTCAAATTGTACCCTCTCCTACAAAATAATTATCAAATACAGTTTACAGAGTGAAATGTATCAGAAATATTTCGATGATCAACTTCTGGTCGTGGTGTATATATATTTTAAAGGCACAGTGCCAACAACGTTACAATTTGTCAGTTTGACATCCCCAAAATTGCACAGATTTACTTTGCTGTGTACATGACTGATCTGAAACAGTTTAGAAAGAACCAATACCAGTAAGAACTCAATACTTGCAGTTTCAAGTTTGTCGTCGGTATAGTAGCAGCTTGGATCATGCACTACTCATCGATATTTCCGTATAACAGTTACTAGTTAATTGTGTAAAACTATTATATACGATATAGAAACTAGAATATAAACGCTTCACTAATTTCCTATAATCTACATCATCACTTGAAACCTGATCAATGCATGCAAGGCGACAATGGTGTTGTAAAAACGTGTATTTGATACGAATGTCACTCCTCATAGTGTTGAGTCACACTGTATACATTTACGGCTGCTTTCTCGCTGATGTAGCTTCACATCTGACTCGTCCAATCTCATCTAAAATTGTAACAGAATTCATGGCGCCACACACTAATATCATTGAGGGTATTAAAAGTCAAAATCGGTAATTACACACGTCACTTTTCCCGCACGGTGTATCTTCTGTTATCTCGTACAAGCTGTACTAATATCCGAGCTAACATATTCTTCGCATTTGGTCTTTATACATTTGACTGTGCACACTCACTCAGGTAAGTCAGGTTGATGGCCGACACAATGTGAACTTGCTGCTCTAGTTCCAGAGATACTCTCTCGTCATAGCATAACATATACGTATTCAGTCGTTGCCCAGTATTTGTTTTGATAAACCCTGGACCAGAGATATTCTCTCGTCATAGCATAACATATAAATATGCAGTCGCTGCCCAATATTATTAATATTACACTGTTTCACCTGATATAGTTTTTCTCAATGCTCACAGGCATAAATTTTACCACAAAAAGACAACAGTATTAGCGTAAATGTTTTCCTCATATGATCGAAATGTTGTCACTATCTATAAAACCTAAATTGTAACTTTTCAGAATCATAAAATACGATTTTTATTAAATAGATATGTACCTAATTATGAAAATACTAGCAAAAACCAACGGTAAGACGATCATCCTTAGTTTTATTTATGTCCAGAAAATTTCGTAACTTAAGACATACAATATCAATATTTGAATTGCAACCAAATTTCTCAATACCCACATGTGAAACTCTAAGGTCTTGTGTATGTTGTTGCTACATGTTATTGTGTGCATGTTTTGGGGTTTGGTTGTATGGGGGCGAGATGTATCGATAAAATGTTAAAATTCGGTGACTTAATATGGAAATAATACACACTTTATCTGTTTTCAAAGCTCATATTCCAGCGGAATTTTATTAGAATTAGTCTCAAACACTGTAGGAGCTTTGTGTGAGTTTAATAGGAAGGCGTACAATCAGGTATAAAGCCCATTACACTGAATGTTGATATACTTACAATGAGACTTATCAGGACAATCAACAAAGAGAGTGAGCTCGCTACGTCTTTCTTGCTAAAAAGCAGTGAGCCATAACAGTAAATCATAAAACATTAGCTTAATATTACTATTTCTAAAAAGCGTTACCGTGTGTTTCAGGAGAGATAACGGCGGATAATGGCAGAAATTATCACAAGCAGCGATCGAATCTCAGAAGACTACATACTAACGAGTCAACAAGCATCTAAGGTTCGTCTCTATGCTACTTAATTGGCAGAGCTGTGCAATTAGAGTTATCAAACAGAACAAGACTACAACCACATCGGATTCTCGTCACTCATGGCGGAGACACACACACATACACACAAATAAATGAATCTTGTTCGATCTTGAGTCATCACAAGGTGCATTAAACCCTATAAACATATATTATAGCTTCAATCCATATTCATAATGAAAGCGATGGAGAAATAATTTACAGAGTTAAGAGCACCGGAGGTGATTTGTCAATTCTCGTGTTCATATAAAATTGCTAAAAAAGACAAAACAAATTTAAAACATGCAATTGTTATCAGTTGAATAGAAACATCGTCAAATCGTCTATTTGCGCGACTATACAATAGATTTAACAATGTTAGTAACTTAAAGATATTTGTCAAGATTTTTGTTGAACCAGACGATAAAGTGTTTCAATGTTAGTAAGATTTTTGTTGCACCAGACGATAGTGTTTCAATGTTAGTAAGATTTTTGTTGAACCAGACGATAAAGTGTTTCAATGTTAGTAAGATTTTTGTTGCACCAGACGATAAAGTGTTTCAATGTTAGTAAGATTTTTGTTGAACCAGACGATAAAGTGTTTCAATGTTAGTAAGATTTTTGTTGCACCAGACGATAAAATGTTTTAATGTTAGTAAGATTTTTGTTGCACCAGACGATAAAATGTTGCAGCGTTAGTAAGATTTTTGTTGAGCCAGATGATAAAATGTTGCAATGTTAGTAAGATTTTTGACGATAAAATGTAACAGTGTAATTTACTAAGATTTTTGTTGAGCCTGACGATACAATGTAGCAATGTTAGTATATTTTTGTCAGACCACACCACAATTTGTTTCTACTCGGCTGGTTTCCATTGTAATACGAACGTACAGTAAACAGAAGTTTAAGACAGACATCAACGTACTACAGAAGATTAAGACAGATATCAAAAGACAGAGTAGAGAGAATTTCAATATGATATACCGTGAAGATCGTAAATAGTGTGTCGCGCACTTCGCGATTCATAAAGTAATACCGTCAAGACGGCGCAAAAACAACAAAACAGTTCAAAGAAGTACATTGACAGATTCGATATCCAATCATATGTTATGATATTGCCCAAAGTTTACCAGCCTTGGGTCACGTTCAGACACTTGAATGGATTGTAATACTAGTATATGTCATTAGACAATTGAAAATGTAAGCGATTTAGACCAACATATCATTTATATGTGTCCAGTGTCACATGTCCACACTTAAGTGGCTATTATGTCCATGTATCTACCTAGCTCAAACGTTAAAACAATTAATTATCCCATCTTTGAAAGATTATGTGTGCAAATTGAATACATCAGTCATCTGCTTTTATGTCTTTTTTCTATGTAAAAAGCAATTACTTGAATTTCAGCCGAGTTTGAATTCTTAAATCGGTAGTATAACGGGGGTTAAACTTTGAGGGCACCCATCATCAATCAAACATATCAGAAAAGGCCGCTGTATTAATGACAATAACATTAACAAACCAACCCATCAATCGATTAATCGGCTGGCGTATTGCTCTCCAATTTTATCGAAGCATCTTGAGTTATCATAAAAAATATTTGACGTTCCAGATCTGTTTACCCAGTTGTTATTATCTTAACGCTGTTTACTAATAACTTCTTACTTCTATTCGTCATCTTGTTCTAATGTTTAATTGTGCTTTTTTACCTTTCATATATACTTTATATAATGTGATACTGATCGATGTAAAACGATGATTTTACTAGTAGTGATTTCTGTAATGAATGTGGCATGACCTGGTGTAAGTACAGCACAGAACAGGACAGGACAGTGCAGAACAGTATAGTACAGTATAGTGTAGTGTAGTGTGGTGTGGTGTGGTGTGGTGTGGTGTGGTGTGGTGTCGTGTGGTGTGGTGTAGTGTAGTGTTGTGTTGTGTGATGTGATGTGGTGTGGTGCGATGCTATGCGATGCGATTGATGTGATGTGATGTGATGTGATGTGATGTGAGGCGATGTGATGCGATGTGATGTTTTGTGATGTGATGTGATGTGATGTGATGTGATGTGATGTAAGTGATGTGATGTGATGTGATGTGATGTGATGTGATGTGATGTGATGCGGTGCGGTGCGATGCGATGCGATGTGATGTGATGCGGTGCGATTCGATGCGATGCGATGTGATGTGATGTGATGTTGATCTAGTATATTATATAACCTGGTGAGACATGATGATAGATTGATATTATGTGATCGATGACGTCACGGTCCAGTAGAACACTGTGCAGGTGGATAAACACAGTTCCATAGATGTTTTGTATGTCGTCATAACTTGCTTGTCGGGAGAACTCGGCGTTGTCAGGGAATTCGCTCTACTATGTGCCATTTAGCTGTTGAAGTAATTGTGCCTCAATAGGTACGTACTTAATGAAATAGATCGGCGACGTAATGCCATAATTTAGTATCGTAAATAGGTACACTGTTTATGAGGTTGTGTTGCCTCTATTACAGTTACAATAATGTCATATGTGACGTCATCCTATAACAGGGCGAAAGTGAGGCAATCCAAATATCCTTGAAGTATATAAATTAATAGATATGTATAACATAGTTTTCAGTCAAGTTAATAAATCGAATACGTTTTATGTCAATCGCAACCAACTGTGTTTTTTCTTCCTCAATAACTTTCTACGTGTTGTCGTTTTCTATATCAACTGTGCGATGATAAAAGTATAAACTGAAAACTTAGTATCTGTCTAAAGTATTTTGGCCCGTACTGCATTTGAAAATTAATGATTCGTATAGATTACTACACTCCCAAGTTTCGACCTTGCCCTGCGTAGCAAAACTGATAGTAGAGTCTGAGCATGAAGGCATCGTTCTACTTGTATGTATAGCTGCTACTGACTGGTCTATGATAATCGTTTGTTGTCGTTGACTTGGCAAAAATCGACGAGTCTTGTTTTCACATGTTGGCTGTTAGGTAGGCCGATATCTACGGACCATTTCTGTCAACACAGATGTTTTAAAAGTTCATTAAATCACCATACATATATGAAATGACACAACAGTGTTCAGAACACTGGTTCATTCAGTTGATATGGGCACCAAGTGGTGTCCTGGCTTCTGTATGGCTGCAACAGACGAGCTACCTCGTACCTGTTACCAATCCAATTTACTCTCGCTATTTACATGTATAAGGTATCTTAACCTACATTTGACAAAATTGGACTGACTCTAAACAATTACAACGACAGACAATACCCATAATACCAGACAATGGACAGTCAGCTGAGTGTGCTAACATACAACTGCCGACATCGAAGCATTGACAATCGGAACCTGTTACAAACAGAGGGAAAGAAACAAATGAATTAGATTAATAACACTTGGCACAGCATGTTGGAACAGAAATTACATTGCATGGTTTGATAAGATCAGTTTTATGGCCCTTTTTATGTTTAGATGAAATGCCAGGGGATCTTCAGATTTGTTTGTGAATGTGAACTATTGTGTTAAGAGGCCGTAAAAAGTTCTTATCAAATGATGAAATGTAGTACAAGGGGCTGTAATTCCAACAAGCTGTGACGACTGTTATGAACTTAATTTGGTTGTTTACTTTCCTGTCTGTGTAAAAGATTCCGTTCGTCAATTATTCGATGTCAGCAGTTGTAATAATGCTCTCACTGGGAGTAAAAGTGAACTTCACATTGATGCTGCATATTATACAAGCAATTCATAAAAGTCTTCACGATCTATACACCAATCACTATATTGTTGGAAAAGAGAATTAACCACCTGCAAAACTTGGGGTTAAGTGGCATGATTTCAAGCCATTCTTTAACAATCTCTAAAGAATACCGACATTTTGATTTACCCTTCCTACAAAGGTTGTGAGAACGAAATTAAGATCACGGTTCAAATCTTGGTAATAAATCGACACTGTCATTTTCCAGCAGAAATTTTCGTGTAACTTTATTTGCGATGATTTAATATTTCTATCAACATGTTCTAAAATTTAATAGAATTTTCTTTCAAAGTTATATAGAAAACGACGAAATTTGATTAAACTGTTTTAGGCGGGAAAGTGCTTGATACAAAAGAAGTCATTAATATAAAGTCTGCCACAGACAAAGTTCTTGGTACACCACCAATGTTGGTGGGTTTACAAAGACATCTCTTTATTCGTTGATTGAGATGAAAACGTGATTCTTGTCTTTACTAGTAGGACTTTTCTGACAAAGATTATGCTATCAATCAAGCAGTATTCATACACGTCACGGTCGATTTTATTTTGAGTAAAGAAATATTTAGACGTTGGGATTTGAGATGTCGACTTATCGAAGCTTTATAGTTTGCCCTGCTACCAGGACAGGACCATTTGTGGTCAAGCTCATCTTCAGACCACCAAACTGGTCCGAGGCTTAGGGTCAAGTAAGGGTAATGTTTGTCGTCATGTTAAAGAATCAAATAGCTCAAAACTGCACACGCTTTTCTTGTATGTATGTCTGTCTCTTTGTGTCGCCATGACATTGCATGTGTTTGCCTGTCTGTACATCTCTCCATCGGGCTTTGTCCCCTGTCTTTCTCTCGTGTCAATGTATGCTCTTACCTGGTGCGTGCATCTCTCTCTCTCTCTCTCTCTCTCGCTCTCTCTCTCTCTCTCTCTCTCTCTCTCTCTCTCTCTCTCTCTCTCTCTCTCTCACTCTCTCTCTCTCTCTCTCTCTGAGCGAGAACTTAAAGACACTAGAGACCCTAATGTACATGCGGAGTGCGTTAAATATTCGTACACCTGTCACGTCTCCTTGCATTTTCTAAGATGTCCGGAACTCCTTGGAAAACGTTTAATGGGCTAGGTGTGTGAACCAGTAAATCAACACCCACTTAATAGGTTGTTGACGAACTTAAACTTAGATTGTTAGAAAAGCTTTGTAATAAGAGTTTTTCAACTAATGAAATTACTGAAACGCTGTTGGTGGTTACATTAGGTTTGGTATGACAGCACGGTGACCACAAGATCCGGAATGAGGATGCGTCTTTTTTCCTAAGTAGAAGACAGACAACAACGATACTATCAGCAGCTCAACTTTGCAAACCGATCGATGTTCACTGTTTACCAACCTCCTCGACTTGTTAGGCTGTGGTCACATGTGACTGACAACGTCCATTTCACCACACGGGGTCATGTGACCGCAATGGGCTATTACGTCAATTTCGACAGTTATAAAAGAAAAAAAGAAACATTTTCGACATTATCAATGCCACATAAAATCTTTAATGGCCTTGCATCGAAGGTTAACCATTGATGGCACTTCAGTCATGACTCACGCTGTATTTCATTGTAACAAATAAAGCCCATGTTTTTCACATATGTTTAATGTTAAGCCACCTCAAAGGTGTTTCTTCATAAGAAACTTTATACAGACTGCTTCTTAATCCTTATATACACAACTGGAAATCTGTGTAAGAGCATTTTGGGCCATTTGATCGGTGGATACTAACAACGTAGCCGACAGCAGTCACTATGGTGTAAAGGCTGCCCTTCTGATATGTAGTGGGCGTGGCTTATTATATCTTACTTTGTAACATTTGATCCATGTCAAACGGTTGAGTGGCGATGGCTGCTGATAGCTTCTGTACGTCGTGTAAAGTGTAACTTGTTGGCCGTCCACGTTCCCTACAGTCACTCTAAGAGAACCGATAAGTCCATTTGATGGTAATATTTGGAATTTCTATGGAGTTTTAAAACCAGTTTGGTGTCAATTTTTTTGTAAAGAATGCTTTTCAAACGTTTATGATCCGCAGACACTTACACACAAGTAGCACTTGAGTTGATATTTACACTAAGGCCATGATTTGCCCAAATCCATCCACGGTATGTTCTATACGGAATAAATCGTCATATTTTGCTGTGTGTGTGCTAATTGTTAGTTGGAACCTTATCAAGGGTTAGATAGTGGGTGCTTGGTCAAGTAGCTACGGTCAAGCACCATATAAATGAGTACAGTATGGTCTGCTATAGTAATATTACTGTAACAAAGCAGTCAATGGGGACTGGGCACTACAGACGCCAATACTGGTAGTTAAATCCACACAAACAAAGACTACTTGACTGGTCTGCCGTGGATGGAGGACACATTTCGACGCGACCAAGCGGCACCATTGGAAATCGCCGCCAAATTTTGCCTGCAACTCAAGCTACATTTGTATTTGGTGACTGTGATTAGCCCTGACGCGTTAGTTGATGAAGAGGTCCAATTTGGTCTGACTATGGTGATTTTAATCCCGATAATGAAAGGACACCGACAGTCATCACGCCACTGGTGCCGCACTTTCTACATTCTGTCTTCTAGCTTCATCACAGTAATGGTCGTTGCTTAGCACTGTCTTATACCCCGGCTTCTGTATTACTCAAATGGACAGTCTGTCAAGGTATACAGTAGTGAATGAGTCAGGGTACACTACATACCACGACATGTGTCCATTTATACCTTAAGTTAAAAGTTGACAGGTAATCGCAACGTTCAAAACAACAACTGAGCTAGACGCATTTATTTTGACCAATTCGTTGCGTGATTTACTAGATGAGTCTGTCTGTGGATAGCTTCTGAGAAGCAAATAGATTGGCACGCAGTCAACCAACAAGTTGAACGGTTTCACTTCTTTAATCTGCAACCACGATTTACTACCTCGTACATCCGATACGCATTTACTTTTAGCCAAATATTTATTTCCAACTTCGATAAGATTCAACATATTATCTTGAAATACTTTACTTCCGAAACTATATCTTAACGACAACTTAAAGACATAGGTAAACATATTTTTTAACGATAAACAACAATGTTAACCCTTTGCCCAAATCATCAAACACCCATTTCACCCTCATTACTATGAATTGATACAATAATGACGTGAAGTCTATTTTTTCGGCAACTTTATAACAACACAACTATTATGAATTGCATGAAATATGCACGTAATTTATTCTTTCAGTTCAGCTTATTGTACTGACTGATACTGAGAAACAAAGCCACTTTATAAATCAATTATCTGGAATTAAAAGGAAATAACATGTACAGCCAGTTGATAACTGCAACGAGATGTTATAAGGTGCGGAATGTGGGCAAATATGTCACATTTAAAACGCTATAATTATTGTTTGAAACGAAACGGAACATCACTACCTTCCCACCCCCAGTAATTTGATAAAGTGCGTCAAATGCTGTATTCATGTAATATAAAACAAAATGTTATGAAAATTATGACCATCAAGTTTCTCGACTTCTCGTTGAAGTTGAAGATATTCATACAAGTAGTTTCAAATGACAAATAATCGAATGTACTTGCGAGGACAGAATGAGAAACGTTTACGAACGTCCGACCACATTTCGTTTGAAGTATACTGACACATATAATTCAAAATAAGCAAACAGCAAACGTTGTTTAAAAATTCAAACATAGGAATGATGCACACACTGAAAGTTGTACACTTGTCATCTAAATTAAAGCACCTATATTACAGGACTATACACCTTTACTTCGAGAATTTAGAACCTTGCATATCATTGCTATTATGTACGATGGTCAACCACATAAGTTAACAGACAGACAGACAGACAGACAGACAGACAGACAGACAGACAGACAGACAGACAGACAGACAGACAGACAGACAGACAGACAGACAGACAGACAGACAGACAAATAAGTACACACACACAGGCAGGCAGGCAGGCAAAATTAGACGAGGAGGAAACCCTGGATGGTTCCTGTACCGTTGTTATTTTTGTTATTATCAATATTGAATTTCATGTATATTAGGGCAACTTGCGTTTGCAGGTGAACCAATCTGGCCTGTATCTGTGTGAATAATACATACCATTAACGAAACGATCGGTCATAAATCTTAGCAGTCGAATTGTGACTTGCTTTCACTCAAATGACCAACTACACGAATGTCAAGTGAACCCGGTGTTATTGTACTTTTTACCTGTCACTGAGAGCTACGTAGACAGACGTGTAGGCAGACTAACAGGCAGGCCAACAGGCAGACAGACATACCGATAAAACAGTCAGAGACACGGATAGCGACACTTTATCCACTGCTAGATACCATAATAGACAGTCAGTCTAGAAATGAAATGTCTAGAAACTAAGACCACTACAAACACAGAGATAGTGGCGTAAGCTGTGAATTATGTATAACCATTCATACAAAGTGTTGGTTTTATTTTTCGATGAATTTAGTCAAAAAGTTTTGAAAGCCTTTGATAATTTACACAATTGAATGACCAGCTGCAAAAAATTACATTTATATATAGGAACAACTTGAACAATAGCTGAACAGAAAATCTGAAATGAGATGTAAAGTCACACGAATACGGTTGGATAAAATGACTGTTTTTCTATAACCACAAATAAAACTATGTTTTCTACTTTTACACCATATAGACAACGTCTATGTTTAATACACACAAAACTTTGAAATCATCAAGATTCTGGCTTTTATTTCTTCTCTCGCAAAAAATGATGATTTTGGTTACTAGAGTAAGTCGAAAACATGACCGGTTAATTCTAACAACGACAAGTCAGTATTGATCACATTATATGCTGGATTATAAACCAGCCGACCCCATGAAGTTCTGTCGGCACTGAAAGGCCCAAATTATTCTCTCGTCTGCTGAAGGGATGAGGTGTCTGTTTTATAATCTGTTCGTTGTCAATCATTTTCTACTTGGGAATCAACTTAAAACTCTTTTTTTTGTGGGGGATACACCCACGCCTGCTTCTTAAAATAGACAAAGTTGTTTTTTCCTGATAACACCGTGACAATATGAGTAACATACTAACCGTAGACAGAAACATTGATATTTAACTGAAAGGATCCCTTTTTTTCGGCTAAATTCAGTTTATAAAAATACACACTTTAACAAAACATAAACTTTAATATGGAAAAAATACGGCATCATCACAGGATGGCAGAGGTGGTGAATATGTACACAGAGGCTGGTAACTATTTCTGGGTTTTTTTCTCTGGATTATTGCACACCAAAAGTCTTGTAAACATCTGACGAGAAGAGAACAGTTGTTAAAAGACATAATTTAATATGTACAAATATTTGCAATAACATACAAATATTTTAATATAAAACTCATGATAAAGTTACTGATATTGAGCCTCATTTAAATAAACTTTTCGAAGTACATTTATAGACTTCACACTTGTTTCAAATCAATGCTGGTAAAGATACAGGTATAGTTTACATTGCTGTAACCTAGAGACTTGTTTTGTGTTCTATCTCAAGAAGCTCTCTACACCCAGAGACTTGTCTTGGTGTTACTATCTCAAGAAGCTCTCTACACCCAGAGACTTGTCTTGGTGTTATTATCTCAACAAACTTTGTACACCAGGTTTGGTGTAGAGAGTTTCTTGAGATAGAAATTACATTAGGACCACAACAAGTATGTGTGTTAGCCTTGATTCAAGGTATGTGACATTGTATACTATGGTACCATGAATATATTACAATCAAGTTCATGACTAAACAGTAATTTAGAGCGTCAAAAACTGACAAACTACAATAGGGAAATCATGGCTAAAACAATTCAATTAACGGTGCTGGTTATTTCAATTCTTTGGGTTTTACCGTTCATTCTACTCTTAGTACCATCACGTTAGACTCAATGAGGAGTAACTTTTTATCACAAATTGACACTGATTTTGCGGAGACTTAGGTACGACAAATCCGAGAAATGTACTACAGTAATACAGTAGTAGTACCCCCGTTCTATTGTTGTAGTATCTCCATGGTGATAGTAAATATTACAAATAATAGATTTTTCACCCTAACCATACTTTTGGCCGACATAGGGGCATATAGGGATATGTACAAAAAGTTTGTAATATCTTTTGAAATCGTAGAAGATAATAATATAAAGCCGTTGTTATGAAAAAAAACTATTAGTAAGATTTTAGCGCCAAATTATTGAACAAATTTTTTTTTATTAGTTGTAATTAACTTCTTAACACGATTTTCCTCTATTTTTGCAGGCAGGTTACACTTTATTCGAAAAGTATTGCTCAGAGCTTTCAGAATAATGCCGAAACTCATTCAGCATTCCAAATCATTTTTGAAAAAAGTGTGAATATTTACGGCTTTCACACGAAAAGATTTATATATATTAATCAGAATCAGTTTTAGTACATTCTATACTTTCCTGCTATATTGTTATATTAATCAATCAATGATGTATCTATTTTGAGGATTATACGTCATATTTCATGTACAGTTTCGAATCCTTGAAATTAAGTACCAGGCACTAAAATAAACCAACAAACAAATAAACAAACAATGTGCCTATGTGTGCGTATATCTGTGTGTGTGTGTGTGTGTGTCTGTGTCTGTGTGTGCCTATGTATGTATGTATGTATGTATGTATGTATGTATGTATGTATGTATGCATGTATGTATGCATGTGTGTGTATGCATTTGGGGTTTTGGGATTGGTATTTCTTCCTTTTATAGTTACCGTTATGTAACGACGTCTTACGTTTGACCTTAAATGCGAATCAACCAGTTTCGTGATACACGTTAAACTTATAAAAACGTCGAATGGAATAACACTTACGAGAAACCCCGACACATGCCGTCAAAATGTCATATGCATTGATGAGTATGAAGTGCGTACATATAGTTCAATATTTAAACACAGAAAGCTGTAGGAGTATTCTAATGCTTCTAAGCCATTCGTTTACCAAGGCTGGCCTTGTGTTCTGACAGTTTTTGTCAATTCCAGAGGAAGTTAAAAACAAAAGCAATATGTTCAAATACTGTATTTGAATAAAACCGTCATTGTGTTTACCAATCTCATGACATAGTTGAGTTGTGGCAAGGTAAAGGTTGTCATAATTTGATTCCCACACATGTAGGCCAACGATTTGTTCTAAAACGTTGATTTAACAGACATCTGGAACGCCTCAACAAAGTTTAGTGGATAATTCAACGAATCATGAGCCCGTTATTATATGTATTCTGGACTCAAATCTAACTCTGTAACAATTTTAAATTTCTTTCTGTTTTTAGAAGATTACCAATGTCATGTATTTGTTTTATTTTTTCTCTATCGGGGCACTTCCACCCCGACATAAAATGCTATTCTTCCTGGATACGACGCGGCGCTAAGTAGTGAATGTAATATTGAAAGGCTGGGGATAGTCAGTTTGTAGCTATTCGAGTTCTCTTTTTCAAATTAAGTTACAAAATGAAGGAGATTTTTTTTCACTTTCGTAAAATGTTGCGCACATCCAAGTTTGATTTTAGATATGAATAAAATGTGTCTTGAATTGGTATAAAAAAACTCTAAAAATAGAACAGAATTAAGAAAACGTCTATGCTGGAAGACTAAGTATTATTTCCCGCCAGATTTGGATAAAACGATGAGGTACGAACTATAGGAGTGTACAAAATCCTAACTTGAAATTACTATTTATAACATAAACGACCCTAATGGATTACGTTGTACAAAGCTAAAACCAGTCCAGTAGTGTTAAGTGCCGTGGGTAATCCATTCTGACGACATAACTCTATTCTAAACAGTCAAATCCGTTTTTCCCAAATCCCAGAAAAATTAGTAAAATTCTTTTGAATATTATTGTCATCTTTGCACCCATAAAACGTTTCAATTAACCTTATTTAGTCAGTAAATCCCCCTTTTTACGAATTACGATCTGACAGTTAAATCCGACATTGCCTATGTATAAAACATTTCCCTGTATATTATGACTGTATAGGAATCGTATATGGTACTAACTCCGTCACACCTCAAGGACCGTAGAACCACTCAATGATGGTAGACTCAGTTGAGTCTGCAGACAACAGTTTCCTAAATACCTAAATGTTATTTCGTATTTCATTGTGCGTCATTCTTCCCGTTTAAGACAGGTCGACGACAATGATGTTGGTAATGTTCTGATCTCCTTCGAATATGCATTGCGTGACTCGGAATATTTGTTTTCATTCTCCCCAGTATTCTGATAATTACATGTGGAATGATAGTCTTTGTTCAATATCTATCGTCAACAAACTGAACTTTAAGATAAACTACTTGTAACCGTTTTTAATGAAACGGTACCTTTGATTAAACTATTATATAAGAAGGACGATGATTGGACCGTCAGTTTCCAAGAAAATGACGTAATCGACGGTACAAACTTCAGACAAGGAAAGAAGATTCCCCTTGTCTGTGGTACAGACCGAGTCGTTTGTCAAGTTATGATACAACTAGTTACACTCTTTATTTATTCTTTCTTTTCTTGCTTGCTATGCTTCCGAATCGACGTTTAGAAATGTCGCGTTAGTGTCATTTAGTCTTTAATCTATTGCTCAGTAAAGAGCCATCCAGTACTAAGCAAACTTTAACGACACCAACATTCGAAAGAAAGAATTCTTCTTTACCACCACTAGAAGTCTACTCCACAATCTACTCGAGAACAACTTACCCGAGAATTACTATAGGCACAATTTCAAAGTTTGAAGAAACCATTCATTTGCAAAAAGTGGCAGTACATGAGTCTTTTTAAGCTATCTTTATAAAATGACGGTAGTTTAGTGACGATAAACCGAGTGTGTAAAAGATAGTACGTACAAAGGCCCACCTACGTGTACAGCTAACCTCATTCTCGGTAACGTTGTTGAAAATGTCGATGTCGTTAGCCTTTATAACAAACAAGGTGGGGACTGTTAGCCATGTCTGATATAATAGCTGTTTGACAAAACGATGGTTGAAATAGTCCAATGGAATATTCCAGTCTCCTGGTTTAAAGACCAGGGTTTTATTTATTTATTTAATGGAAGATCAATGGAAGGAAGGCCCAATTAGAGAAATTAAAGAAAAACTTTACAAAAAGACAAGAATACAAAATACACAAACATGTCAAACAAATAAAGTACAGATAAAAGCACATTACAAGGCAAATATATAGACTTGGTCTGTACCACAGACAAGGGGAATATTCTGTTTGTTTGTTTGTTTGTTTGTTTGTTTGTTTGTTTGTTTGTTTGTTTATTTGGTTGGTTGGTTGGTTGGTTGGTTGGTTGGTTGGTTGGTTGGTTGGTTGGTTGGTTGGTTGGTTGGTTGGTTGGTTGGTTGATTGATTGGTTTGTTCCAATCCCATGTTAGCACATTAGTATTACCTTATCAGTGAAACCATAACAATTAGATTTTAGGATAATTCTTTTTTTGAGGACAAACTTTTTTATTTGACATAAATTTTAATTCTATACCGAAATGGGCCTTTAACATCGAAAACATTTGGTCATTCGGTTATCACGTGTCCTTCTTTGACTTCTAGCATTTTCTGTATCATTACATGCAAAGATACTTGAGACTAACTCATAAAAGGGTTTTTATTTTGTGAAAAAGTGTCAAATTTGATGTGGAATTAAGCACATTTTGCCAATCTATTTCAATTAGTTTAATAACTAACATTACGCAGGATTTCTAACGTTTTACTACGATCTACTCTGACAGTTGTTCCTGTTCAACGCCATAGAACATGATTGATTGATTGATTGATTGATTGATTGATTGATTGATTGATTGATTGATTGATTGATTGATTGATTGATTGATTGATTGATTGATTGATTGATTGATTGATTGATTAATTGATTGAACTCCTGCCTCATTCGGGGAATTTTGCTGTGAGCCACATTTGTATATGCATTTTTGATATTTGATATTTTCAGAAAGTCTACAACGACTTACACACATCAATATTTACAAAATTCTCAAATTGAAAAATTATTTTCCGACAACATTATAAACAATGAGTTGAAATTGATCTGAAGTTGTACAATTTTATTATTTATAATAATAATAATAATAATAATAATAATAATAATAATAATAATAATAAAATTTTCTCATAGATCCTATGAATATGAATAAATCAATGTACAAAGTTGAAAGGAGAAAAAATGATTAATAGAAAAACTGAAATATTCGTCGATTGTGCTCCAAATTGCTGTTTTGTTTGTTTGTTTGTTTGTTTGTTTGTTTGTTTTTGTATTTTATGTCGTTACTATCACTTAGCTTAATCCTACAAAGATTAATCGTTCAGTCCATTCAATTGACTGCACCATCAAAACCAAAATCGAGGTCGCAAATTATTTTCAGTCAACCTGCTACGAAAATGAAAATCTTAATCCTTTACCGATAAAATTCTAACTATATAAAGTCAATGTGTGGGCGTAATTAAGCAATTTATGTATAACCGATCGTCTGTTTTGCATTCTTTCAGATGTGCGACATACCAGAACTTTATTTCATCGAATATCAAGTAAAGTATTTTGTAAACATAAAATAAATGTTCGCAACCAACTTTGTTACGCTAGACCTGTATCACAGAAAAAGACAAGTTTACATAATGTTGTTGTCATGTAAACTATATCGGATGCAATTGTATGTTCGGGTTAACTAAATTTTAATAATCATTAAGGTAAGTCTTACACTTCCCTTCGGTATTGTCTGTCTGTCTGTCTGTCTGTCTGTCTGTCTGTACGTACGTACGTACGTACGTACGTACGTAACAAGTGTTTGCTAACGTATATATGCATTCAAGGATGTCCTGGTATATTTGATAACGTAACATGGTATCTAATCCATGCTACATTTGATATCAATGGTATTAACGGATATTTGTAAGTCCATAAGCTGCAAACAAGTTCATATCGTAAACCGTCCGTAATCAATGCGTACATGTATGTGGGGAGGGGGCGTACATGTATGTGGGGAGGGGCATACATGTATGTGGGGAGGGGGTATACATGTATGTGGGGAGGGCCATACATGTATGTGGGGAGGGGGCATACATGTATGGGGGGCATACACGTCGATTACGTAAAACCTGTTGCGAGGTCATTCCTCTAACAAAATATAACTTGTGGAGTACTAACCAAAAACAAATAAACAAACGTCAAAACATAAGTTGAAAATATTTTTCGCAAATATGATACACGGTACATGACAGTGTTCTTGCAAGGTCCATAGGAATCGAGTCATCAGAAATTATAATCTTATGACAGCTTAGATAGCTAACAGTATTTCGGTGTATACATCGATCGATCGATTTGTCTGTATGTCTGTCTGTCTGTCTGTCTGTCTGTCTGTCTGTCTGTCTGTCTGTCTGTCCAGCAAGGATCGATTGATCGATCTTATTATCCATCCATCCATTCATCAATCAATCAATCCATCTATCCATCTATCCACCCACCCACCTACCTACCTACCTACCTACCTGCCTGCCTGCCTGCCTGCCTGCCTATCCATACATCTCCATGTCTGTCATACGGATACATACATACATACATACATACATACATACATACATACATACATACATACATACATACATACATACATACATACATACATAGTACTTTTACATAAATACGTTATGCACACACATGCACCGGCTTTGTTGTAGTTCCTTTGTAAGCTTAAAGGAAACCGCTCACACATGCACATTGTATGAGAAACACACAATCTGTGTGGTTGTGTCACATTTACGTACCGTTTGTGGCAGAAGTTAGAATCAAATGTTAATTGTAAATCTAAAACAGTGTATTGGTTTCCTGTCCAAGAACAGGAATGGATCATAAATGTACACTATAAAAAAAACAAAAAACAAATGTGGTGACATGATGTGGACGGATAACAAGCGCTTGATGTTATCTTGTTAACCCATGGTTGTATTTGAGATATCTTTCATTCTCTTATAGACAGTATAAATTAGGGTAACCTTTACCTAACGGAACCCAAATATACAGACCCAATCTATAGTCCGATTCTGATTTGCTCTAATCTAAACTCAACCAAAGCAAATAGGCTGAATAAGAGTTTCCAATGCAACACTGCATAGCAGTTCTACCCAACCTGTAGACGCAATGTTACTTGTAATAGTTTCATTGTCCCAGTGCGACCTACGAGTAGTGGACAGTACCTGCTGGGGGACTATCATTACTAAATCAGAGGGGATCGCGTCTCGTCGGTTCTTCTAACCACTCTCAGTCAGACTTAGTTCATACGTACTCTATTGTTCGCAATGTATCACTTCCCCTTACACATCCGTTAATTCTTATAATTGAAATACGAAAATTATATCTGTTGAATTTAACCAGTTTTGAGCCACTTGTAAAGATCGTACGATAACTCGATAACAGCAATACGGTGTCTGTCTGTCTCTATCAAACATTCTGAATAATTACGTCACGGTTTCACCATAGCAACTGTGAAACAACTAAACATAGAAAATGATGCATTAAACATGCAATATGTAAAACAGAATGAAAGGAATTAAATGCGAAATTTAGTTACAGAAATCACTTTGTTTTGCAGTATTCTTGAATAGCAACTGTTCTTGCTACTAGCGGCCATTAATTTTATAGAAGTCACATGGAGTAGGTTTATAACCACTGTAACTCGTAGACTTTTAAGTGTTTTTCCCCACCAAAAAAAGTAAGTAAGAAAGTTGAAATATCCTGTCCGTGAAGGTAATGGGCAGTGAATGTACTGGATAACGGTGCGATGGTTGACCCTGTAAGCTATACTAACTTCCGTTTGGTGTAATGTACGTACATAAATCAATCGAAAGTGGTGAGGACCAATTAATTACACTTGTTTATATTTCAGCTCACGATCTCAGTGGTGAATTGGCGACGGTGTAATATTGAGAAGTCTTCGCAAAAAGACTAGTCACAAAGTAATAGATAAGCTTGCATGATATGTGTGAACATTATCAAGTTTAATGAATTAGATACGATTAAAATGATAGAGAAACCGTATAAGCAAACGATATATGTTGTGTGTGCACCACATGATTGAGTTTTCGATTAAAAAGAATCTATGCATTATCCTGGCAACCAAACTAAACAGTCGGCTTAAACGTTAAAGTTTAATACATTAAAAGGGTCGATGTTGTTTTCCTGGAAAGTGTTGTACTTTTCAGCCGTGTATACCGTTTTTAATTTGTATTGGTGTGTTGTGTACTGGGGTGAATGAAAGAGAATTCGTGAAATAAAAGATGGCGTGTTCTCGGCTAACAGGCTGAGTAGCCTGTATTGTACAATTGCCACTGCTGTCTGACATGGTGAGTGAAAAATGCATAGGGCCATCTTGTTAGTATTCGGGATTTCACTCTTGGGATGAGATGGTTCATTTCAGATGTAAACACCTCATGAAATAAGCATGTAATCTAATATCATCCAGCACTGTCTACTTGTAAACGCAATTTCCATTTCAAAGAGTGTACTGAATAACACTGATCAGATACATCATCTTGCACACCCTGTGTCGCTTTCAATCCGCCGTACAACCCCTTTTTTCTACCAAAGCGACTTAAATTAGTATTAAAATCGACACACGTGATACGTTCACTTGTATATCAATGAAATATTCACTTGCATTTCCCCTCAGTGATGACACTCCATTGCCTCTTGTCGCGGACGTTTTAATCCACTTAATTAAAACCAAGTGCAAGCCCCCGAAACGTGATGTAATGAAATCAATATTTCAAGCATCGCTTCCAATCAAGCAGGCAATGTGATTGTATGATATGAAACATCAGTCAAAAATCAACATGATAAAGTCGCCAAATTGATTAGGGTCGCTGAAAGGGAAGGCTGAGAGGTGGGTCTCAGCTGCCTGACTTGTGCTGACTGTGGGCACTTACAGTTGAAACTCGTTACTCTCATCGAACTTAAAGCCAGCCTAATAACAACGGAATGTTATATCTGAAAAGGGATTCACCCACAATTAATTAAACACTGGAGACGAGAGCTTTAGATCTTTTGGATGGGAGCCGAGAAAAATCTTCCTTGAAATCTGCCTGTTTGGTGTATATGCAATACAACTTTAAATGAACTAGAGGTCGGCACGAGAAGTATGCAAATTGACAACTGAAATGAACAAGTAACAAGTTATGATCGGAGAATGAGGACACGCTTTATTCTACTTGGCTATGTCAATGGGCATTTATTCACGACGTAATTAAACTTTCAACGAACAAAGTGTTTGTCAGGACTTTAAAATCTTTCAATTGCCTAGATATCAGTTTTCACCACTTTAAATAAGTTGTGATATATATACGTTGCATTCAGGGACCACTTGAATGGATCTCGAAACGATGGACAATATTTATAAGTATGCCAGTCGAAATGATAAAGATCCGCCATTTGTACAACAAAACAATTGTAGAACAAAAACTAAATGCGGGATTACATGCTTGATTTCTTGGAAATTTCTTGGAATATTTTAAAACAAAACATTAAAAGATACGCTGTAATTCGCATATCAAGAAAACCTTAGGAAAGAAGTTAGAGATGAAGCCCTATCTTGGTGCCGAATTACTTACATTGGCCGGACGATGAGTTTATTTATGTATACATTAGCTTAGTTTTTGATTGTGTATTTTAAATTTTGACGATTTTCAAATTAAAAAGAAAAAGATTTACTAGGCCACTACGGGCATTTTCGGCGTTAATATAATATAGTATATATTTTATCGTTTTCTTTGTAAATATAACGCACGTTCTTCCAATCAAAACCATGTCTTATAGTTTATTCAGAATTGCATTTTTGTTATATTTTGAACGTGGCTGAATAGAAATTATGATGAAAAATGTGATGAACGGATGTAGAAGTTGTGTCTGTAGTCAGTATGGCAACCCGTTGGAGGTTATTGGAAACTTGTAGTTTAGTGGCGTGAGATAGGTAATCTTAGTAGTGAACAATAGTGACAATACTCCTAATATCCACGAGTCTCATAGCAGTGTATTGTGCACACGTCGTCTCGTTTCCGGAGTGACTTTTTACGGTGAAAACGCAGACGGAAAAGAGTTTTCATTAAGAGGAAGGGACTGTTTCATCTTGGATCTGCAAATATCCGTTGCCAGTCCGCCGTCAATAGCCGTCTTGAACAAGGGGTGGTTTTAATAATAATAAAAATATAAATTAAAGATTAATATGTTTTCATTAGGCGTTCTCTTTTAACAATAATTTCTGTTGACTACATTAAATGTAATCAGTTTCATCAAAGTTTAATTTCATTGCTCGAACTGGTTTCGATCAGAACAGCGATGCAATCTATGCATGGTGGCCAGATAAGCTGATAAACTAACATATCGTTTTAATTGAATGCAAACCACACCATGCACAGAGAGCTTAGAATGTTGAGTAAAGCGGCTATTAAATTATTGAAAATAGGAGGAAAGGCTATAGAGTGCTGCTACCAACGTCACTGCGACGAGAGCTACACCGACTTTAGGTTGATAAATCCATGCACTTGTCCCCATGTGTAGCACAGTGGCAACACTTACCAAATTAAGTCTTTCGGCTCAGCTTGCTATCAAAAACTAGATGCGACATTTTGATCATATTTGATCATATTTGATTTATCAAATGTAAATAAAGTCGACCACTAAGCCTATGTTATTACTAAAGCAAGCTATTTTTCGTGTATCATCCTCAGTTTAGCTACCCTTTTTCTCTCTCTCGATCTGATGGAAACGAAAACAGAATGGATCGCTGCAGTATAATTTAGATGTCTATGCGAAGGTACTACCGTTCATGTATTTAAAAAAAACTATTATTCAGAGATATCCATAGCAACGCAGCTGTGGTGGGGAAGAAATGCTGGAAGTCTTTCTTGCGATTGTCGTTTATATCTTTATAGCGTTGGCCTCATTATACAAAAATCTATTATAACAGTGTGATAGATTTACAATTGGAGGCGTGTCTAATGAACACCTTAATTTTACATCTACAAAGGGGTGAAAGAGACAACCGCTTTTCAATGGCAAGTGCTTTGTTCTGGACGAAATAGTAAGCTCATAATAAATAGAAGGGGACAGTATACACTGCCGATACCATTAAACCTTGTTTACTTTGCGTCGACTTTGATTCCTTAAAGTGCTTGCCACTCTTGTTGGATATTTGGGTGAATTTCAGCAACACCAATGGTTCCAGATGAAAACTTGGTAAATGTGGGGTTTAGTTTAGAGTCGCCATTTAATTGGCAGTGCAATAAAAGCCACGGTGTTTCACAACGGCTTGACATATTGAGTTAATAACTTACCTAATCGTACCTATCACCGGGCATTAATCGCATTCTTACACCGATTGGAGGCGGCACCAGTCAGCGGCCCTCTCCAATAAGCAGCTGGTGAGTGCTGACCAATCAGTACAGTTTAGTAAAACATGGTGACTGACCTTAGAGGCGTATCAAACTATAATTAATCTTACGGCACTTAGTTGATTGATGAGCGAAATAATCATGCCCGCCCCGCTACACGTACTTGGGCTCTAGCCGGCTGTCCGCTGCCTCCAAATGCACATAGTGCATTAATCACAGGCAACCCTACCACCCAGGTTGAAGTGTGTGTATTCTACCATTCTCAGTTAGTACGTATGTGTTGATATGACTTTACTTCTAGTCATCATTTGGGTGACGGACACTGACCGTTCGACGCTGCGTCCTATCACGACCACATCTGTTTCGTTCTAACCAGGTTTGAACAGTGTTTTGATCTTTTACCGTAGTACTATATACTGGCTTTATAGCCGGTGCAATCACTGCATTCTTTCTTCAACGATATTCTGGTTGACTACGACGGACTTAATGCTTTCTATACATAACGTTATGGACCCAACGCGATCCAGCGCATTTGTTATGAGTAACCCACCGCTGGCTGCACTTCATAATATGACTGAAAAAAACCAGATGTTTCAATTTCCACCGGGTTACAGTAGTTCTTTGAAACCAAGTATTTCAGCAAACGCCACACCACACGGTATAAACGACATTTTGAGTAGACCTGACACTTCCAATATTCTAAACGTACCCCGACTCAATTCAGTGAACACGGGAATGTATTTCTCTGCTGCCAGTCGGTTTAGCAAACCTGAGCTACCGGGAACTCATGCGTCGGCCTTGTACTGGCCAAGCGGAATGACAGGCGTTCAACACCCAAATTCATGGCGAGAACGCTACCCTTGTCAAGTAGGAGTACACAGTGGAGGTAAGGATAAGATAAATAATAACAACAGTGAAAAAATGTACAGTGATATTGCAGTTCATTTAACTGTGTTGATATTAACAATTTATAGGTATGTTCAATTAGCTGGTAATTATGTGTCACAATATTTAGAAAGACGTATGAGTATGTATGTATGTATGTATGTATGTATGTATGTATGTATGTATGTATGTATGTATGTATGTATGTATGTATGTATGTATGTATGTATGTATGTATGTATGTATGTATTCGTGTCATTCTGTGTGTATGCATATATACAATATACATACAGTATATATTTATATAGTATGTATATATATATATATATATATATATTTAGTGTATGTATGTATGCATGTATATATGTATGCATGTATATATGTATACATACATACATACATACATACATACATACATACATACATACATACACACACACACACACATACATACATATTTTATATATATATATATATATATATATATATATATATATATATATATATATATATATATATATATATATATATATATATATATATATTCAAAAGAATGTGTAGTTGGAAAACATATAATCAAACGTACCTGGCCCTTAGCACAGATTGGCTATGTTATCGCGTAAAAAGTGTAAATGGAGTACCGCGGAAACGTCATCATCATCAAACCCCGTCTATCAAACTTCAGCACCTTGTACCTTTACTACCTATAACTGAACTGGAGAGATTGCTTTGTTATTATCATTTGTAAAAAAAAATATTTTGCTTTATTAATCTGATGTTTACAAGTAATTTAAAGTGTTTGTTGTGTGAAGTTTATTGTGTCGAATGTATTTAGTATCGAAAAGAGCAACAGCGTGTGATACACCTTATTGTTAATAACGCCATTCATTCGTTGTTTAGATACAAACAACGTAGTCTTTTCTCGTTTAGATTTAAAGACAACATTTTAATCACATACATATATTTTTTTACGTTTCGTTCTCTTTTACCAGTATCAACGAATAGCCCAAATCACATAACAGTAGACAAAGATGGCAAACGGAAACATACTCGCCCCACCTTTTCGGGTCAACAAATTTTTGCACTAGAGAAGACATTTGAACAGACGAAATACCTTGCAGGTCCGGAGAGAGCTCGTCTTGCCTACGCTCTCGGAATGTCAGAAAGCCAAGTCAAGGTAAATATATGTAACGTTAACCCACACCTTTATTACCCGTGTGTTTTAGATCCGCACCGTCTTTCCCTTTATGATAACTTTACACCAAGGAATGGCAAAATTTGTTATCAGAATACAGTTGTTGAACATTGACGTATGTGACATTTCCGAAACACCTGTGTGAATACATTTCGTGCTAACAACAAACGGTATTTGGTAGCCGTAAAATTACTTGCTTCGATATAGTTTGTTGTTTGGGGGCTGACATAAATGTTTACTCATATATTATCATACTTATCAAGAATTAAAGCCGGAGATTACAACAGACAAGCTGTTGACATTGGTTTTGTATTTGAGCCACGGACACTGTACTGTAGTGTAACGGTGATAGCAGTGGGTCTTTATCAGTTACATGTAAATTGTCTTATCCGATCTTATAAGTATTACTTATAGACGATTAAATTATTTCTGTAGGTTAAATCGGTATTAGTAGTATTACGTGTGTGAGTTATCCCCCTCGCTTTCACACAGGGGAGGCTATAGTGTTGAACTCGTTTCTGCCGTTTTGAACCCCTTACAAGTTGATGTTTTTCTTGTTAATATCGGTCAATTTGATATGGTATGATGAATGGTCGTTCACAGGTCTGTGATAATTGGCAAATTACGTTAGTGCTGCGCCGTTAAAGCCTTTTGGGGTGTCTTTTGTTTGGGTCTGGTTCACCGGTCCTTCTACACGATGCTTAATTTCCGTTGTCTGTTTTGAACTTTTTGTCTCTCGATCATTTTAATGACATTCTTGATACATCAAAATGTGATAGATTTAATGACGCACAAAGTTCACATTTGCTTAATAGTCTGTTTCCGTAGTCTAGCGAACTGTTAACGGAACGCTACTTGTTCACACACAATACGCTATCGGTTAAATCTCATACGTAAACTCTCTTATATGAATACATCTAATTACTTGAGCGCTTAATAATATATCCACATTGTTTCATCGATAAAAAATATTAGAATGTTGGTTTTCTACGATTTGACAATGATAGTCTGCCTAGTGACGTAGACGACGTTAGAGACGAGACGGTGCGTATCTCTTTGTAAAGTTGGTCATCATTGCGGTGACCATAGAAAATTATAAGATGTCGGCTTGACTATGTAATTTAACAGCGCCACTATGACGGCTGTGGTACTGTGCCAGCATTACTTCTTAACCTCCAAGGCTGATTATACATCTGTATTTTCAACCTCTTTTGTAATTAAAAGCCAAACCTTGAAAACGCCAAAACGTGTGTCTGCGATATTCTCACCGGAGATATATGTTACAAATGTCCGGAGAAAAATAAAATCACACTCGCTGTTCGGTGTCACTTAGATTGCTTTCTTCTCGTACATTTTCACAATTATTAGAGTAACTTTCTAGAAGTAAATTGAATTATATAGAAATTCATCTGTTGCCGGTTTAGGGAGTGTTTAATAAATGATGGATTTGTTTTTCGACCGGCAGGTTTGGTTTCAAAATCGAAGGACAAAGTGGAGAAAGAAACACGCCGCAGAAATGGCTACGGCTAAGAAAAAACAAGAAGAAACGGAAAATATGGCGGGCGATGTGTCCGAGACTGAAGACTGTTCAGAACTTGATGGAACTCATGACGGAGATGATTCCGATAGAGAATGTGAATCTAAAAGGGCGAGAACAGACAATTTTGCTGAAACGCGGCATTTATCGAGCGGCCACGAACTTCATTAACCAAAAAAGCAATGTTCAGACTCGGTAAGAATATATGGCCGATGTAACGCCTCGTTGGAATGTTGAATTGTGTGAGGATTACCACACCGAACGAACAACTGACGCTGCAAGATACGGCACTCTTGTAGTATTAACCTTGACTTCCATTAAATTCCATTTCTTTTTAGTCAACGCGGTGTTGAACAGAGCCGATACCTAGTTTTTTTTTGCAAACGCAAACATGTACATAAATGATGACTCCATATCACGCATGTCCCGACTTCAGCAACTTTCGGCTGTAAAAAACCCATTCCATTGTTATAGCTTCTACTAGTACTAATACTGTACTTGTGCGGAGACAGATTCGTTGTTGTAAACTATTTTCTATGTTATAGTGTAAGACTCGACACGGAGAGGTTCCTTGCAAACTCTTTATAGTGACAAATATTTCTAGCTATTCCAGGGGGCAGAAGTGATTATTTTCCCGATCGCTCATATTTTCGCAGTGTCTTTATTTTAGTGTGATTGCCGTCATCTAGTCTCCGTGCTATCACGGTAGCGCGCTGTTGGGGCGTCAGGCACATCAACACTCGTGTCAAGTGTTCGTCATTATTCGCAGGTGCGTCACTAGCACCACGTTGCTACTAGGATGCCCGGCAGTCTTATCAATTTTCAAATTGGTAACTTGTTTCTCAATAAATAATGTTGCCCACCACCGTAAAGAATTTGTCTTCTTTTTGTAGAATATGGGATTAATCAAATCGAAGGAGGAAAAAGTTTATCTTAGTAATTGGAATTTCACTAAAGGATTTTTTTTCTGGGATATTGATTAATTTCCCGATATTTGTATAAGTAGAATGAACACAAGACTGGAGGCTTGAGACAAGTATATTGTATAAGGCCCTTCTCATATTTGTACACAATAACCCGAGCTACCTGACCCCGTCCACGAGTTAAACATGCCTGGGTCATCGGTGTGCCCGACATCATGGTGACAATCAATAACTTCCGTTTAAAATTTGTCTCAAGTCATCTTTGAAAGAATTGATTGGAAACTTTAATAACTATTTCAGCTGATTTATCGGGGCAGTGTTATCAAAACTTTAATCCATCATTATGGTTTTAATCCGTTTATAATTTTGTTGAATGCAACGCCATTAAAACTGCCACGTTTAGCAGGGAAATATACACATACTGAGCTCGGTAACCACATGTTTTCCTGTACGAATAGAAATATACATAAATATAGAGAATAAAGTGAAATTAATTTTCTTTTGTAAAAATGACTGATTGTCTTCTTTTATGTTCATCGATTTATTTGAAGTGGGTTGATACTTTATTCCTGGAAGGGGGGATCGAAGGCTGAGGTTAGGAAGTGAAACGTTATCAGCCATTGTCATAAATTTGACTTAGTAACAAACCGATGAAAATAAATCTCAATTTGGCATCATATACAGTCAGTACAAACACTGAAAACGTTCACAATAATTTCATGCTTCTAAGATTTTGTAAAGGACGTAACACCTATCAAATTATTTTCAACAGATAATTTATAATTTTCTATATGTGTTGATTTCTCCATTTGCTTGCCAACGTCACGAAATATACATTGAAATGTACACCATCGGTTTCTGCCTTGTCAAATCTAGTTTAGCAACAACGACTGAAATATTCTCTAGATGGATAAGTATGACGAATCCATAAACCGTCTAAAACGCACAAACCAAGTCCTTTTCAATTTTTCCACATCATTAATTCGCATGTGTTTTTCGCTTAGGGAAGTAACGTTTGTATATTGTGTGTGTTTTGTGTACTTTGGGCGTTAACTTCAAGTTTCACTAGGTATTTAAAACAGTGTCCTTAATTTCTCAACACCGCCATGGACTTACCGTCAAATTGTGCGAATTTGTAAAAATACCAAAAAAGAATGGTCCGTCTAAACCGTGCTTATTTTAGGATGCATTCTCTTCATTTCCATGAAACCTCGACTCTCGATTTGAGAAACCGTGGTTTCCATATATTGTGAAAGAGCTATATTCAGATTCAAAGACCCACGGCAGTTTCAATGTCTCATATGTCACCTTTCTTACTTTGTGTTAGGTTTATGCATAATCGAAGTTCATGTCGGATTTTTTTTAATTTGTTAGTTAATGTGGTACTGTATTCAATCATTACTGACACGTTTTTTTTGCCAGACAGGGTTGCTCGGTATCTTTTTAATGTAAATGAAATTTGACCATTACTTCTTATTTAATAAGTTCGATCGTTAATTGAAATTAACAAACGATATTTTGATACATGAACCTATTGTGTGAGGCTGCGGCCTAGATGCCTCCGTTTACTATTAGCCGCTTCCCACAGGACAATTTGATTGCAATTAATTTGTTGATTATAATTATTAACAATTGGACTCGACAGATTGTTTAATTAAGACGAACAAGTATTAGATATAGTTAATGATTTTTATTTGATAATCAAACACAGCCAGTCTTTATGAATTCTGCGCCTGTTCGTCTCTGCTGTCATGACCGCTCGCTAAGATCCAGAAACAACAATAAGTTTAGCTATATAGCTAGACTCGTTGGTGACGTCAGATTAAAGATTTGTAACATGAATAAATAATTTGCAAAATGAATTAATAATGCTTTTTCCGTAAAATATAGATGAACGCATACAAATAGTAGCCCTATTAAACGATGAATGTAGCAGAGAGATGACATAACATACCACCGGTGTAATAAGGTTGCTTGCCCCAGTCAACCACGGTATTAAACTTAGTGTTAAATACATCAGAACACCTTTGCTGATGGCCCTGTCTGTCTGATACAGGCCTGTTATCACTCGTATGTTACGTATATGGTCGTAAACGTTATGACGATATATAAGAAATGGTTTTATATTATCTTGTTAGTTTCAAATTCTGTTTTGATATTCATTTAAGATTATAAACGTTGACGTGGCTTATAAGACTATGAGATACAAAGAATGCACAAAGTTAGTGGTATGTATCTTAGGAATACAGTTACCTACAACTCAATGGTAATATATCTATCGTCACCATCAGACATTCGGTCGTACAAAATACCTAGTGTATATGAAGCCGTCAAACGTCACATATTTGTCCAGGTGTGAATGCCAAGTTTAATTATAAACAAAAACCGGGGAAACACATCAATTGGAATTTTTTGTTGCCCGCTTTTGGGAATATCGGTTTTATTTCATCAAAGGGTAAATAATGCGTCGGCGTGGACAGAAAACACGAATTTCCACCAACAGCACTATGTTTGAAACATTCATGAAATGGGAGGTTTTTAGTGTGTTGAACTGAAGCTTAGATTAACGCACGTTTCTACATCTCACGTGGGTCGAAAATTTTGGAAACCGACGTAGATCAGAAATAACTATAGTTAACCACAATTGCAATCATATCATATCATAACATATCAATAATCATATCATATCATATGATAGACTTGTTTTAATTAGTGAAACCTACACGTGATTTGATCATTCCTTGATCAGCTTTTTACACATTTTCTTCGTAGTTACAGCACATATCAGGAACCCATCTGAGTAATATTTGTGAGAATTTGTCAAGTTATTTCACAATTTCTGTTAGGCATAATAATAATCATATAGTTCCTAATGAGTCAGTATCACATAATAGTGTCTTTATTTTATTTCAATACAATGTTCTTACTGTAACAAGACTACAATTGTCATTTGTTTCCGACTCTCCCATTTCACAACTCTCTTTGTATACTAGTTAGCACCTCGCTGTCATTACCTTAGCAAAAGTACTGAACATGAAACGGGCGTTGTTGCGGACTGAAGTGCTACCGTATTGAGTTGCCAATAATCAAATGCTATTGTAAGTCTCAAAGGAGCTGCTGTAACTCAAAACTAAACTTGAAAGCAAAACTACGAAAAGTCATCATCCGCGGGATGTACTTTCAAGTGTCGATTCGATTGATACCCTATGTATATTTTCAGTTTCACAAAACACGTCGGGTGTTCATTCAAATGTTACGTGTATGGTACTGTATGTATATTTTCACGCACAGATAGTCGAAAAAGCCAGTACAATTCCCACGTGTTTACGAGCTGAAAAAAACTGCCCATTGTTATTTCATCTTTGCTTTGATACAGAAATACAGCCGTAATGGAGACTAAGCCAGTCCCGACACTTCTTTTCATTCTGTGTGTGCCCATCCGTGTCCGTTCATTGAAGCTACATGGCAAAGTCTCCAGCACTTCCACCGCGGTTTCATTGTATTATCCCTGGCTACTTTGCGTTAATTAACATTACTACCAGGAAAGTCAATCACGAAAATTAACTGACAACAAATTCTGTGTTAATTTCTAAAAAAAAGTATTGAAATCAAAGGAGATTTAATTACATTGCTATATTTCGTTAAGGGTAGCATACATACATGTAGACGATAACGACACGACATGAACGATCCCGACTACGCGTTTGTTGCCTGTTGCCATTCATTTACCGTATCCGACTTACATAGCTACTGGGGGTATTATGAATACAGCCGAGAGAGATTCGAACAATTTTACTTGTAGATTTTTATAACACTGTCCATTGTCTGCTATAAATTCGTGACACAAATCACAATGTCTGAACAATCATCCACCGACCACAATCATACAGGCAATAATTACTCCGACAAACAACAAAATTGGATATTCCCACATACAATAACAGCTCGTTTTGTGGGCGTAATATAACGGGTTTCCTCATTGGTGGCTGGCAATGGTCTATTTTAAACTCAAGTTTGTTTTTACGTACTGATAGACGACATAATGTCGCAACAGTGGTTCCACCTCCTAGACTAGTATCCCTCTATTATAATCCTGATAACGTTCAACTTGAGTTGCCATGGTAATTATCGCAATGAAAAGGCAAACACGGTTACTGGAATAACAGGACAAGGCAAGCAGACTGTACTGAAACCTTCCCAGAAAACCCCATTGACGGCAAACAGCGAACAGACCCATTCACCCTCCGGGCTCCAAACTGTATTTGTAAGAGCATCCTATTAGTAGGGGCGTTATCGCCATAAACTAGGCACTATTCTACCTCCAATCAATCTTTCCCGAATAATTTACAGTTAAAAACCTGTTTCGTAAATAAAAGCCAATAGCTGAAATTGGGGAAGAAGGAAAACTTCTCTATTTTAAATAGATAACACTCCTGACACGAACTTAACTCATCGTGGTGATAGGTTATAGATCTATCATTAGTAAAATAAACAGCGCCCTCTTACCATTAATTTAATTTCATAGGCGATGTTCGATCGTGTCTGACACATGTCTCTTCCTATTGTCTTTTCAAATATTACAGAAAACACACAGGTTTATTTAACAAAATATGCCATATTTGTAAGCTTTAGTCCTTCAGATAAACGACATGGCAAAGCGAAATCTTCTAGTTGTGCTTGAGAGTGAAATCTTCCATGTGTTACAAATGTAGATTTTGCCATCTTTCACTATAAAAGTCGACGGTATTTTGATCCGAAATTTTTCATCTGATTAATTCTATCACCAATAATCTAATGAGAAATGATATCATTTGTCATTCGTTGGTTTTCTTACTCTATTCAGTATTAGTATTTCAGAAATGCCAGTATTGATTTAGTATGTCTTTCACATATGTTCCAATTATATCACTTAAAATAATGCGACACGTTAATATTGGGTAAAAAGAAACCGCATGACAGAACCATGGTATGCTGTACATATGAGAGAAATCTGAAGCGGAGCGTCGGCGACTTGACGCATTCCGAAGCCGAGGGCGATCTCTTTCCGGTCAATCAAATAATGCTTTCAACGTAAACATCGATGGTGAAGGTTTCAACGACGGATTGTCAGACGTTGACTTACTGCACCAAGGCACTGATCTCATTTCTATGTCCAATAATTCTGTCCTATTAGTCAATTGTTTTTGTTTAAACCGTGAAGTCACACCCACTACCTAATGTGGAAACAGAACCAACGTCGAGTCAAAATCTTTACAGCTGATGCGAAAGAATTAAAGTTCTCATTAAAAGTGTCAGGAAGCATCTATCTTAGTCAACAAATAGGTAAATTTGTCAAACACTAAATGACGTTTATCCCTACTACACAGATATCAATAATGTTGTGTTTGTCTGAGTTGAAAATATGTCCCGTATGTAGTCCAAATCTTAGCCCATTCGGCCTATTGAACAAACAAGTACAATTTCCTTAACTGTAGCGATGTTTAAAAATCACATCCTTACCTTACTTTGATCAAATAATTATGAGTTTTAAAGTATCAATTTATTAATAATAAATATAACAACATTTTTGTCATTTTAAAAAATAATATTGAGTTTTCGACTTGAATGTGCAGCACCAGATGTTGTTATTACGTCCAACGTCGATGCAACGGTTGGTTTTATAACCCCTGTAATGTGCACAGTAAAAGGTTACTTTTGTATGAACACGACACAGATTTCCGTGTCATTAACATTAAACTTTTATACTATATGAGAACGATATATCATTTACCATAACAAACATAAATATATGAGAACGTCGTCCCTTTAAAAACTGGCCTTCTTGCACACCATGATTGGTTTGACGGTAGAATCATAACATGCAGTGACGGGTGTCGTCTTGGAGAAACAAATATTGCACGCCATACTATCAAATATCGACACGAACCTAAATCTAAGAAAATGCTATTTATTTTTGTCAGTCACTTTAGTTATTGAATCTGTGATTAAATATGAGGCATTAAGATATATTGGAAATGAAACTTTAGTTTGTCTGGTTCTATGGGATCTTAGTAAGGTGAATGCCCGACTTAGACATTGCCTTCAAACGCAAGAATATGTAACACGACTGCTAAATATAAAATGACGGGACAGTTTTCGGAAATAACGATGCGTACGTGTACGTAACACGACTCCTAAAAAGACACAGTTTGCGAAGAAAACAACAACGTGCATGTATCGCGACTGCTAAAAAATACAGTTTGCCGAAACAATAGGCAAGTACGTACCACGACTGTTTCACAGACAGTTTGTTGAACAAAGTGACAATACTTACAGCACAGTGACTGCTAAAATGTACAACTTGCTGAAATAGTAGTACACGTACATTCCATGACTGCTAAAGAGTCAAACGAAACAACAATTGTAATGCCATTGTCAAAGTGTGTAGAATTCACCAAAATAACAATACATACATCGCGACTGCTCAGTAAAAAGACTTAGTTTTCGGGGGGGGGGGGGGGTAATCGCGACTGCTAAAAAGATAAAGTTTTCTGGGTGGAAATAATACTATATCGCGACTGATAAAATGAACAAGTTATAACATGAAAAACGACAAGCAATGTGCATTGACAACTCGTGGTCACTGAGTTGTTTGTCTTCACGAACAAATAGGACGATATTACTGATAGACATTCAAGTCATCTCTTTATCCCATCATTTGCATATCCTATCTACTCACAAACCGAATTTGAATCCAAAGTGAAGAAAATAGCTCACCGATTGAAAAAAAAAATTAAAAAAGTATGAAGAAGCATTGTACCTTCCGCAAAACTTGAAAGATATATACATATCAAAACTCGAAATTTGTTACTTCGGTTACATATTTACATATTTGTGTTATTTTTTCACCTAAAATAAGGATGAATGCCGAAATTTAATCTAAAGTAACAAGAATCCAGACTCCCTAAATTATACCTAAGTGTAGACACTTACAATGAAAACCAGTTAAGTTGAAACAAATCCTTGTTTGGCTAAATAAATTCTTAGTAACATTGCTACATTTTATCATCTCACACCACAAAATTGAGGTATAATTTTTACATTTTAATTGTTACATTTTATATGAATTTATACATTGTTACAGTATGTATAATTTGGCGATGATCTGCTAACATAGTGATCGCTCACACAAAAGAAAGTGTAGAAACATTCATGACTGGTAGATTTTAGTCATGCCAGTGGACGAAAAGAAGTATTGTTAGTAAGTTTTTTTGTGCAGCCACACGATAAAATGTAGCAATGTTAGTAAGATTTGTGTCAAGTCGGACGATAAAATGTAGCAATGTTAGTAAGATTTGTGTCAAGTCGGATGATATATAATATAAAATGTAGCAATGTTAGTAAAACTTTTGTCAAATCGGATGATAAAATGTAGTAATGTTAGCAACATTTTGTCCAACCAGACGATAAAATGTATCAATGTTAGTAACTTAGGTTTTTGTTAAGCAAGATGACGGTTTTGTTTCAAGTCAGCTGGCTCTCATTGCAAATTTCATCTGACAAAAATAATGCAATGAATGTTGTAAGAATAGACTAAGAATAGATTTCTAATTATTCATTTAACACGTGAAAACTATACAATTGTGTTTGTCAGATACTGTCAGGACAAGTATGTCTTACAAGCTTATTCCGTGAAGACTTATTGAGAATTCAGGATATTTAGTTTGTTTAGTTTCAATAAGCTCTTCTAGATAATTAATCGCTAGATTAATTAACCCAAGCTTGGTGTGATATCAATAAATAGCCATGGTCAATTAAATACACCGGTTATCACAATTTGTGTTAATTTAAAAGCTGTGACCAACATCTACTGATATCTCTAACTTTGAAATTGTTAATTTATCATTACATAAGGATTAGTATGTCATTTATAAAATATAACGTGTGGAATCGGTTGGTGTTAAGTCGCTGTATAAAATTACAAAAAGCAATGAGGTAAACGATGAAAATCCTTGCTTTTAATTGCTCCTAAAACATAGACCTAACAATTAGAAATACGTAACATGTGTTCTATCGTTCTCAGTATGAAGTAGCTTATTATTAAAAAGCCGTCGTTAAAAAAACCTTTTTATTTCGATCAGAAAGAATGTGACTGTTTTCCTTCAATGATGGCATATTATGCCGCGATTCAAGGCTCCGTACCGTAGTCGCACGATCCGTGCCACGAAGGTGTTAGTTTTGTGTCAACTAGACGCTATCGTGTCGGGGAGTTATCGCACAGCTAGAACGCTGAGGAAAAGGCAGCCTTTGACGAAGTTCGGTATGTATGGACACCGTTGTTGAAACATTACATCGGAACGAGATAATAGGTTGTATAAACTGCTATGTTTCTACTGCGAAGAATGGCAGCGTATCTAATATTAACGGTTAACACGACTCAGGAAATAATAGCTTTCCAATATTACATTTTATATTGAATTATTACATTATTAATCAGAAATGATAAAACATCGGATGATATAAACAAACAATTTACGATCACCTATCTGTACTGTATACTGTGTAGGTCAGCACAAAATGGTTCTCAAATGGCTAGTTTTGCCATAAAATTTGAGACGTCCACAGTGAAAACGTCGTACTAAACCAGCCTGGGTAACGCATAGACCCTTGCCCGCTTTAGTTTGGAAATCTGCATATCATACTGTTTTCACAATTCATGCTTGTATTTGACTGCAGTTTATTACTGCGGCGACTGTACAATATCGATCCTGAAGTCAAAACCAAGAAGACACTATCAAAGGACAAATTTTAAGATACGTCGAATATTGAGACGGTCTACATTTTACACTATAATTCTAAACTTACGCCTGAATTGTATCAACTGTTTCATTTTCCTGTATTATGAAATTTATGGCGATTTCTTAAAAAGAATGTATTTGTCAAACACAATATTTTATTTCAAAAGTAGAATAGGTTAATACTCAAAACAAAACAAACTGAAAGCGTACACGTTTGAATTTGAAAGGAAAAATATTGGTGTACATCACAGAGTCAAGTCAGAAACATTGAGGACGGCAGATCTAATCGAAAATGTTGTAAATCTCGTCCAATTACACATTCGTCAAATTGGTGTGCCAATAAATCGGCTGATCAGCGCTATCGAATATGGAGTCGTTAGTCGATATTGAAGGCAATACACATGGGGGTTTTACCCATTACAGATAAATAAATCCTCAATTACGATGACAATGTTAGCCATCCCCAATGGACTAATTTATGTCTGATAAGGCCATCAATGCCTTTAAGTCCATTAATGTGTTTAGATTAGGCACTAACATTAGGTTTTAAAGGTATTTGATGTTTTGTAATATCATGAAATTCAGGTTAAAGCAAATCATTTGAACAGTCTCTTTGTAGATATTTTAACGGGGTAGAAAGTTGCTGTCAAAATGGCAGCTGATTGTTCGATGGCGATACAAAGTGCAGACGGTATAGAAACCATTTCAGGAGGTGGACACAGCTGATGACGTAGCCAGGATGCCAGATAAAGCGTTACTTACAGTTCTTTCGTACAAATCGGGTGATTTAATCGCTAGAGCGCCGAGATCTGAAAAAAGCTAATATGTTATTTAACCTCTTCAGTGTTCCAAGCACATTTCCGCCAAAATCATATTGATCAAAATGCCCTTCTTCCAGTATATAACTTTTTCAACTTGACTTTTGACTGATGATATAAATAACTGTTTTGAACGAAAGTATACAAACATTTTTATAGTCAAAGTGGTCACATTGATAGAAAAAATGTCAAAGGTACTTTTCCGCCAAAATCAAATTGATCGTGACAATTATTTCTCTCAATTTCTTAAATTTATGTGTTCAATGTCAAAGGTACTTTTCCCGCCGAAATCAAATTGATCGAGACAATGTTCATCTTCCAGTAAATACCCATGTGTTTTTCACCTTCATTTTAGACTGAAGTGATAGAAATGAATGTTTTCAACTAATGTATTTATTGGGTTCAGAGTGATCATATTAATAGAAAAAAAATGTTACAAGTATTTGTACACCAATTCGCCTTCCAGTAACTTTGTTGTGTATTTTTAAAAAAGTTGAAATACACAACAAAGTTACTGGAAGGCGAATTGGTGTACAAATACTTGTAACATGACCTGATAGAAGGAAATGTAATGAAAGTATGGATATCACTAAAACGTTTGGTTGGAAATAATCGCACAAACAGGAAAACAATCTTGAAATATGTTTGATTGGTCGTCAGGGATTAAAGCTACCCAGAGAATATTTGTGTTTTGGTTTCTAGGCATTGAGTAGAAACACGGCACTAGGGCTTCGTCGTCAGCTACATCGATATCGTTTCTAAGTAAAAAAAAACAAGAGAGAGAGAGAGAGAGAGAGAGAGAGAGAGAGAGAGAGAGAGAGAGAGAGAGAGAGAGAGAGAGAGAGAGAGAGAGAGAGAGAGAGAGAGAGAGAGCGAGAGAGAGAGAGAGAGAGAAATAAGACCACTCTCGATAGTAAACATCAACAATTCTATCAAAACCTTAGTGCAACTCAAAACAAATTGAACTTGTAAATATCCGTTTTGTGACACTAGATTCTCCAGCCCACCCAGTTAGCAATAACGTTCCTTATAGCTGCCCGAATGTCACAATTTTTAAATTATTTATGTGTTCTTCTTTGTTTATTATGTTACGTCCTATCATTGCATCGCCAAACGTACCCCATTTTGGTTCCATTTAAGGAAAATCAACGGTATACAATTGGAAACACAATATGTATATATATTTCTTGATTTTCCTTGAGGTCTAGAAAAAAAATTGTTTGGTTCCGGTTACCCGACCCCCACCTAGTGTTTCATGCCCTAAACCTTTTTTACGTATTCGAGGAAAAAATAATAAAATCGCGAAAATTGCGATCGACTGACATCAACTCAAAAGACAATATAAAACTGTTCTTCCAATCTGTAATGGTTGTGCATCTGATGAGAAGAAGCCAATAATACAGAGATCCTATGGAAAACAACGGAAAAGATAACTACCTGAACTAGATAGACACAAGTAAAAAAATCTACTTATCACTCCTATTCTAATAGTAAGCGTAATATATATATATATATGGAAAAGGAACGAGTGAGACAGTTCGAATAAATAGATGCAATCAGATATTTGGAATAACAATTCTTTTTCAAGGTATTCAAGGCTCGACATAGTTAGTTAATACCTGACTATATCTGAATGTTATGTTATGTTATATATATATATATATATATATATATATATATATATATATATATATATATATATATATATAACTCGGTGAGTATCAATCTGCTAAGACAGTGCTCTATACCGCAGTGGCAGAGCGTAATAGTTTTGGTAGTACTGGAACTCTATTCAAGAAAGAGTTCCAGTACTACCAAAACTATATATATATATATATATATATATATATATATATATATATATATATATATATATATATATATATATATATATATATATATATATATATATATACAGTTTGAAACATAGTCACTGTGTCATATGTATGTACAGGTAATGAAAACAAAGGCACTTCATTCCAACAATCCATGACTTCGAAACTCTGAGGTATTATAGAACACACAAAAAAAGTTTGTTTTTTTATTCAAAGAAATTTCAACTACATGTATACAGTTTTGTTTTAAATCAAAATTTATAACCTAAGGCTAATAATTTAGCAGCATAACAACCTTAGAATATTACCAATAATTGAACGGAAGTCAGTTATGATGACTCTTGCGATAGTTCCGGGTTATATGAATAATTTAAATTGTCGTTTATATTTCAATGAAAAGTCATGACGTTCAATTCATCACGATTAATAAATAACCGTAAGAGTTCACGGGCTATGTTCGTCTCAACTCGTCATTAGTTTACGCCATGCTGTAGCATTGGGTTTAACCCCACCCCTTCCCCTCCCCACCCCTTCCCCTCCCCCACCCCATCCCGAGAATAGCCGTACGAACTATGGAATCTTTGAAATTGAATCAATACAATGGCGACTTGGTTAAAACTGTTAATGGTCATATTAAACGTTGATAGTATTCGTGACACTTTGTCCGTACAGCTATGCCCAGATTATCTATAGACAGACCGTACTAGAACCACAACTATGTAGTGAATTTAGACATGACAGGTATGTTTTAGTTATATAAACCTTAAAAAATGAACAGAGGACTGGAGGTTATGTGATTCGAACCTTGTTTCGCTTTATATTGCGTAAATGCGCAACAAGACAATATGATGTCAGTCAGTCAGTCAGTCAGTCAGTCAGTCACCTTCCTTTTATATGTCTGTGTCTCCAGACCCGGTCACTGAGGTAATAATTATTTTACTAAAAGTGCTTTCATAGCTGCAACTCTCTCATAGTTCATTTCTAACGAATTTCCCTCTGTTGACTTCCCCATAAAGTAACTGTTCGTTGAATGGCCATACTTTTGTTTGCTCTCCGTGCTTTCTAACGCCGAATGTAAAATTAATTTTCCCTTCTGTGTAAGGCAATGAAGCGTGATAGTGACATACAGGTCATCGGACTATTTAACCTTGGATAAGATCGATATCGGGATAAATGTCATTTTCTCATCAAATAAAACCCAATCATTAGCTCTCACTGGTCAGCCACGGACATGTTTAAATATATCGGAAAACAAGAGTACTTTGCTTTAAAAAGTTCACATGTCTTTCTTCCGCACTAACTTGGTAATTTAATGAAAGATGTCACTATGTGTGTGTGTGTGTGTGTGTGTGTGTGTGTGTGTGTGTGTGTGTATGTATGTATGTATGTATGTATGTATGTATGTATGTGTGTGTGTGTATGTATGTATGTATGTGTGTGTATGTGTGTATGTGTGTATGTGTGTATGTATGTATGTATGTATGTATGTATGTATGTTTGTATGTATGTATGTATGTATGTATGTATGTATGTATGTATGTATGTATGTATGTATGTGTGTATGTATGCATGTATGTATGTATGTATGTATGTATGTATGTATGTATGTATGTATGTATGTATGTATGTATGTGTGTGTGTGTGTGTGTGTGTGTGTGTATGTATGTATGTATGTATGTATGTATGTATGTATGTATTTGGGATGGGTCGATCCCCTGTCTTTATGAGTGTGTTTGTGTGGTTGTTGTTTCAAAACTCATATTGATAAGTTATCTTTTCTAAATATATTTGTTACGCTCTTCTTTTATTTTAAGAATAAGCTCAAACATGAAAAACCTATTTCCCTGTATCGCTGCACTATTTGTGTCAATGTTATGAACAATTATGGAGTTAGGAATTTTATGCCATGTTTTAGGACGTCTGAAACTAAAACAATTTCACGATGTGAATCGAAAAAATTATCAAGAATCCAATATGAAAAAGGAGATATCGTAAATGAGTTCACGACATGAAATCTACATTTAAGCTGTATATTGCGAGACCTACACTATTTTACTGTGTGTATGTATTTTGTAATCACGAACATATCATATCAAAAATGTATATGAATGTATACATTTATAAATCCTACCATTATTGTCTTCTAAAATGAACCCGAGATATCGGAAAGAATTAAAACCCCAAATAATTAAATTTGTCTAAAATGTTTCGGTGGGAAATGCAAAGTAAAATGATATAATTACGAAACACACGTGGAAGCTGAATTTATCAAATTCTGCCGTTGTCAATCTCGTATTTGTAAACCAGTCTGCATATGTGACAATTATTTCAAATTGGTAGACACATTTGTGATGTGTGTACAAACTGCACATATAGAAATAGTTTCATGGCTCTGTTGGCGGGATTTGCAAAAAAACAACCGACTGTTGTGTCGTCATCACCTGCTCAAATTAACACATAAAATAGAGAAGTAAAAAGATGTAATCACACGATGCAAAAATTATCATCAGCAGCATTCCATTTTGATTTGCCATTTTGCTTTTGAAACTTTGTGTCTGTGTATACCATAAATTACGATCGCCATTTTTACTCAAATTTGTTAAGTTATACCTCGCCGATTTAGAATTGGAACACCATTGGAATGTTTATCGGAATGCTTCTTTGTTAAAAAATATATTATAGTACCAGCAATATTGTACACAAGTATTGACTCAAGAACAGAAAGAAAGAACCAACTAGACCTGAGCAACCCCTTTGAAGAGTTTACTCCGCGCCCGCTAATTGATTCAGTTATTGTATGTATCCACAAGTGCAATCAACACATACTTCAAAGGCAGCGGCGTAAAATCGCTGTTCCCACCTTGTAACTAACATTCCAGAATTACTTGAATAAAAGTCATTGGTATATGACAAAACGCTAATAATTACAACAGGAAAAGATAGTACAGTGAGAGCCGAATCATTCAGGCTTTTGGCAATTGAGGTATTAATTTTCTTTGACTTGATCACAGACAAGGAAGACTTGATAGGCAACACTTTTACTGGTGAATTCAGCATAACTACCACACTTTTACTGGTGAATTCAGCATACCTGTAATTGAATGGAACCCTAACTGTATAAATATAAACAAAACCCTCTTCCATTCAAATCCATCAGTCTTTAGAAAAATATAACCTAGTAAGCATAACAACCACATCTTGTCAAATGATCGACTTTGATCTAAATGTATGCAGTATGTTACCATGCAACATACCGTCTGCTGCTGGTGAACTGTCCCTTTTTGCGCTGTACCTCGATAAAATTGATAACTGACAGCAGTTGAGTATTACAAACGTTCCTTCTCATGTCGCAGTTTCCGTTCTTTTCCCAAAAGGAATTTAAAATTAAACTCTTATAAGTAGGGACTATGTATATGGCTCTGTCATCTTGTGTGAAAAGACCTTTATCTAGTTCACATACACTCTTCTTCCACCTGTGATTGGACCAAACGTGGAAGAAGATAACTTATGTATGAATGACAGTACGTTTACGATGGACATACATATACTACTATCTCTGTTTACACCCAATCCTTCCCCTACAGGTGTCCAATGCTATAGGGTCAGTTTGCAATTGAATAGTTTTTGATGGTTATTTTTAAAGCATTCTCTGACTCAAGTCTACCAGCTGACTGTTCTCGTCAGGTATTTATATTTTAAAACAGAACTAGTAACTGGAACATTGTAACTGTTTTTAAACCAAAATGTTTTGTTAGGTACGTAACAATAAATTGCTCGTAATATCGTACACCGTTAACAGTATTGCATCAGCTCTTGGTAAATGTATTTTAATGTAGCAGTACATGATAAATCAAATCAATTTGATTTTGGGGTCCGCACCCAAAACCAGCGCTTTCAATGGTGATAACGATTTCAATCTGTTTCTATACTGCTCATGGATAATATCGACCACGATTAATATGTACATCTAATTATTGGTATTTTAACAATTTTTAGTGAATATATTGTGGTTATCTGATCGAAAAATGACACTCCAGTTACGACTTGTACAGTTTTAACATGGTGACAGATTCAAAACCGAGCTTCCGCTCAAGATTTAAACTTGTCACTACGCTACCTACATACCACTATTTAACAGATAAGGTGTCTTTTTGTAAGTAATTGACCCATTTTTAGAGAATGTATCTTTTGTTATTTGATGAAAAAGTGTCACAGTTGTAGTGTAGATTCAAAACGACAATTTTTGGTTACCAAAAAGTAAAAAAATACTATAGTCACGGTTATAAAGCTTCTCTGTGCTTAGTCAAGTTCACTCTCAAAAGTTGTGTATAATCACTGGTTTGATTTGCTCCTGTGTAGGTTTAGTGTGTGTTGTATACGTGATGTTTGTACACTGACTTTAAAAGAGGAAATTTGGGCCTCAATCACAGATCGTACTACTAATTGTTAAACAAGAAACTATTACGTCACCTTATTGGGGAAGATGAGATGATTCTAAAAGGTTGGGCTAATATCAGAGACTAATAGAACGTACTGACTTCTTGATAGCCAACTTATTTGGAAAAGAGCACACACCAATAAAGGTTTGTTTGGATTACCATGTTCATTTAACTGTTAAATGTTATGGTCAATCTGTGTGTGTTGGAGACACAGCCTCTGTATGTACTAAAGTAAAGAAGTAATTGCCACTGTTTTCATCTTTTAACCTGCTATAGATAAGGGCTATCACGATTAAGGAGAGGGTTGTTATTCTGTATATCAATGGGGCTCGCATCCTCCTTTTGGATATCATCTTTGGATGCCTATCACTATCACCACATCATCGTTCGTATTTAGAGGCTATTACCATATGTAGGGAGGCTGCAAACTTATGTTATGAGAGGGTATCATTTTAATGTGGTAGGCTTACTATTAGGGATTGAGTAGATAGGTTACCAAATGTAGGGAGGTTGTAAACTTCTTTTATGGAGAGGTCACCACTTCAATGTAGTGGGCTTAATGTTGTCGATTGGAGGGATAGGTTACCATATGTGGGGTGGGGGGGGGGTACAAACTTCATTAATGGGGAGGACATCCTTTCTGTGGGGTAGGTTTAATGTTGGGGATTGGAAAAATCAGGGCGCCGTATCCAATATGGAGGGTTTCAAATCCAATATGGAGGGCTTCATATCCAATGTGGAGGGTTTCATATCCAATATGGAGGGTTTCAAATTCAATATGGAGGGTTTCAAATCCAATATGGAGGGTTTCATATCCAATATGGAGGGTTTCATATCCAATATGGAGGGTTTCATATCCAATATGGAGGGTTTCAAATTCAATGTGGAGGGTTTCATATCCAATATGGAGGGTTTCAAATCCAATATGGAGGGTTTCAAATTCAATATGGAGGGTTTCATATCCAATATGGAGGGTTTCATATCCAATATGGAGGGTTTCATATCCAATATGGAGGGTTTCAAATTCAATGTGGAGGGTTTCATATCCAATATGGAGGGTTTCAAATTCAATATGGAGGGTTTCATATCCAATATGGAGGGTTTCAAATTCAATATGGAGGGCTTCAAATCCAATGTGGAGGGCTTCAAATCCAATATGGAGGGTTTCAAATTCAATATGGAGGGCTTCAAATCCAATATGGAGGGCTTCAAATCCAATGTGGAGGGTTTCAAATCCATTATGGAGGGTTTCAAATTCAATATGGAGGGCTTCAAATCCAATATGGAGGGCTTCAAATCCAATGTGGAGGGCTTCAAATCCAATATGGAGGGCTTCAAATTCAATATGGAGGGCTTCAAATTCAATATGGAGGGCTTCAAATTCAATATGGAGGGCTTCAAATTCAATATGGAGGGCTTCAAATTCAATATGGAGGGCTTCATATCCAATATGGAGGGAAATCAACGACTATGCTGCTTTTTTGGAGAAGCTTACATTCAATAATTGGAAATGCACATTTTCTCCTCTAAAGGAGTAGAAAATAGAGTAGAGTAGAGTAGAGTAGAATAGAATAGAATAGAATAGAATAGAATAGAATAGAATAGAATAGAATAGAATAGAATAGAATAGAATAGAATAGAATAGAATAGAATAGAATAGAATAGAATAGAATAGAACACATTAAAACAGAAGAAAACAAAAAAAATCCATTCTCAAATAGATAAAATAAATCTTTAAAAATTGAAGTTAATAGCAAAGCGTCTAAATTATGAAACATTCTAAGAACTCAATGAAGTAAGACTCTTTAAAGTCATCGAATCTACAAGGTTTAGTAACATTTGAATATAGTTCAACTAAATAAGAATGACAAGAACGCAGGGTTCTTTGTACTCTATAAAAAACATACATATAAATTCGAAAGATGAAATTGCTACGCATGACGACACACGTAGCAATAAGTATACGTACAGACAAACAAAATGAAACTCAGTACGTCATGTCTCTCGCTTTCTTGATTGAATCCGTCAAACTTGATGTCTGACATGTCTACTGATGTGAGTGTCTTACCAGACATCCGTCCTTAGGAGTAATGTCCCGGATGACTAAAATCAGATGGATGAGAAAAAGTACTCCGTCAACGCTGATTTGGAACATTTCGTGTCTTCATGTAGAAAACTGTAATATCGTTTTACTTGCTTGTTGACAGTTGTTGAGTGAATCAGTATAATTACTACTGACTCGGAAGGAAATGTTGCCAAGACATGTTCATTTTATGATGCTACAGACTTTGATGACAGCTGCGAACGGTCATACACAACAATAACTTCCCGAGTGGCCAATGGCATAATTACCCTACTCTTCAAGTGTTCTCTGGTGTATCAATAGACGAATGTTATCATTGCTTTATTTTGATAGATTCCCTCTCATCCCAGGGTTATGGAAACCTCCTGTGGTTTTATTTTGAAAAGGTATATTAGAAGGAAGTCAACTTTGTATACAGCGTGTTACCTCTCTTGCCCCCAAGCTCACTCGTTTCAAACAATCGTTTGAACTTTCCCAATCGCCTATCTTCATTCGCAAAAGAATATGCCTTTTTAATAGACGATTTTACACATATCAAGAATATATCCCCATACTTGTACATACATATTCATAGCTACAATGTACCTTGGTATGCGATCTTAATGAAGTTGGATAGATTCCCTCCATTTCAGCGTGAATTCCTGCATTCCTCCCATCCCTTCTTCCCATGATTTCGTGCATTTTCCAGCGTACTGACAGTCGCTCTTTCTGAAACATAAAACCCCTTTGAAACGGTGTTCTGTAACTACTTGTTACATGTCTTAGATAGAGTTGGGAGACTGCTAGTCGTGAGATACGCATATTGACATTGTATGTAAGTCATTTCGATACTGTAACATGTTTAAATAAACTCCTTATATCAATGTCCTGCATACATAGAGGCAATGGTAAGTAGGGCAGGGTAAAGGCAATGGTAAGTAGGACAGGGATGGAGGCAATGGTAAGTAGGACAGGGTAGAGGCAATGGTAAGTAGGGCAGGGTAGAGGCAATGGTAAGTAGGACAGGGGTGGAGGCAATGGTAAGTAGGACAGGGTAGAGGCAATGGTAAGTAGGACAGGGTAGAGGCAATGGTACGTAGGACAGGGTAGAGGCAATGGTAAGTAGGGCAGGGTAGAGGCAATGGTAAGTAGGACAGGGGTAGATGCAATGGTAAGTAGGGCAGGGTAGAGGCAATGGTAAGTAGGACAGGGTAGAGGCAATGGTAAGTAGGACAGGGTAGAGGCAATGGTAAGTAGGGCAGGGTAGAGGCAATGGTAAGTAGGGCAGGGTAGAGGTAATTGTAAGGTGCAGGGAACATTTGTGGGCAATAGTAAGGAAGACAGGAAGAGGGATCGATAAGGACCGTTATGCTGGCAATGGTAAGTAATGCAAGGTAGTGGTAAGGATGGTTGGCAGTAAGTAAATAGGATGGAAGGAATTGTAATGACACGGGTTGGTTATGGTAAACAATACAGGACATATGAACTCATAGGGATGCGTGGGTTGGCAATGGTAAGTAAGGCGTGGTATAGAAAATGGCTATGACGGTTGGCAGTTAGCAGAAAGGGAAGAATGAATGGTAAGAATATTTGGACGGTGACGATATATAATGCAGGGGGAAATGTGAAAACGATTTGGTGGCCTATGGTAAGTAAGCTAGAGAAGAGGGTAGGTGGGAAGGTCAGTTGGTGGGCAATGGTAAGTAATATACGGCAGAGGAAATGGTAAGGACTTGGAATTGTAGTGGTAAGTAAGATAGGGTAGTAGACAGCTTGTTTTCTAATGGTAGTAACACATGGTCGAAGAATGATAGAGGAATTGGTACGAAAGACAGAAAAGATTTTACATTGATTTTTTTTCTTTTAAAATAATACCTTTTGTAATACTTTTCTGTTTGTATTTGTCTGTTATATAAAAATTAAGCTGTCTTGTGGTATGTTTTTGTTCTTCTCTGGACTATGGGTTTGTAATAAAGTTTAAATAATAGTAATAATAAGACAGTTGGGGTGGTTATGGTAAGTAATATGAGACATGGTGAATACTAACGATATATTGGTTGTGCTATGGACATTTGCATTAACAATGTTAGCTAGGCTAAACCATTTAGTTAGCTAAGTCAAGAGGAGTCACAAACTGATGGAGGCTACATAATGTGATAATGCATGCTGAGTGATTACATCACTACGTATGCCTGGACGACATAGACACTTGTAACCATGACAACATACAAGACACAGCAGGGATGAAGAGGGCCACTTTCGATGTCACGCTAGATTCCTGTATATTAGGATTTCACTTGCATTAATTCCCCCGCTGTAATCACGTGACTTAACAAGTAGAATACCCACTACTTACATTACGTGTCATATTTCAGCATGGAAACTTGTCAAAATTTATTGCACTCTTTCAAAATAAATAATGTTAAAAATAAAGAAATTAACGACAGGAAGTGAATAAGGTGGCAGCGAAGGAGTGGAATTGTGGTGATTTTTACAGTGATTACTTTCAGGTGATGCCAAAGAGCTACTCAAAATCATCAAATTCTAAATTATTTCACTTGTAGTGTTATTACTTCATTTTGACGAGGTAGGAAATGTAGTGTTTAAACGCTGTAATTCAACACATGACGTCATTGATCGTATTGTTCATTTCACCAACTTTGTGTCAATTTCCCAATGATACATTTCCGACTAAATTGTGGTAATAGAAATCTTGGATGACAGTCATAATAACGAGTCGCTTGTCATATTTAAGAGTAATAACTCCATGTCTAAATGCAAATTCAAGATATTATTATCACCATTTTGATAATTTTACCTTACAATACTATTCTCTTACCAAGGTATGCTGCATAAAACAGATATTGGCAATAATAGAGAGATTTCGGAGGAATTTATTAGCATGATATGAGTGCAGTAAACTAGAAATAATATGAATTTACATTTGGACTTTTAGAAAGTATCAATTGGCAATTTAGAAAAAAAAACTTGAGACGAAAGGGACATCTGCTATTGGGACTAGCTATTGTAAGTTTTGATTAAATTACAATGTGGTCAAATGATAACATTATCATTGGAGTAAAGAATGTAGTTTGGTTGATTGTTCTGTAGACACGCTTGTTTGTAAGTATGTTGTACCAAATTATAAATTATCAATAATAACCCTTTGCGAGGCAAACATGAGAGCACACTTTAACCGTTCATTTGGCGTCAGCTCTTCGTTTTGACGATACAAGGAGAGTTCATGATTGAGAATCCTATTCTATGTCTGTACACACTATTTTACGCATAACCATATGCGATATGCAAGCAAAATATGAATGTGAAAACTCTGAGCTCTGAGATTAAAAGTATTACTGTGGGTTCGTCATACGAAGTGTCTTGGTCTCTATATGTATATCAACATATATTCCTGTGGCTATGCTAAAGTCAGTATCATTATTTGAGACAACAACCCAATATTATGGAGAAGATTGCATTGTCCAACCAGGGGAGACTTTTAAATTGTTGCCTAGAATTGTAAGTTCTTGCCAACATTTGATTTTTGTCTAGTTACTCCTCTAGTTTCTTATAAATAGTGGATGTGAAGTAAGGGAGATGTGAAATTACTTAATTGCATTATTTTCAACGTCATATTTGTATATGCCTGGTGTAGTACAGGGTGAAATGAGCGACTTGTGGCCTATTCGGTCAATGCAATTTACTAGTCGATAACTGGATTTTGAAATGCGTCAAATCCCAAACAATCACTTAAGATGAAAATATTGTGTATATCGTTATTATAGCAATGGCCGTAAGCCATGACATAACGACTTAAGATCACGTGATCTAAGTTGAATATTAACACTAATGTCTCTTTTCATCATTGCGAATATTACAGTTAAAATTCCCCCATTCCAATACTATTAAATGAAATAATATATTCACTTTTGTCATCCTCGAGGCATGCTAACCTATCGTAGTTATAAAATGCTGGTTCGTTTGGCCGAAGGGCAGAGATTTTTCTTAGGTCTATGATTTATCCCTCTCATATTTGTCACTAATAAACCGATAATAACAGCTGATGCTGTACCTAGTCAAATCCGCAGGCAACATTTGCAGTCCAAATTACATTTGTAATAACCCTAAAAATGTATCAAGTAATATTGCCCATGTTGTATTCAGGGCTGTATCGCATCGTATTGTTGTCATTGCTGCTCAAATGGGTCACTTTCTAAAGAGCAGATACTGTGGCGATTAACTCGTAGCATCAACCATTGTTCACAGTTTGGTTTTTGTATTCTATTTAACCCTATCTGCTGATAGGTCAAGCATGCTAACCAGCATTACTTTTATTTACGCAAGCCCGAATCCCTCTTTCTTCGTCTATCAAATGTTATTACGCTGGTTATTAGATCTCCGGCCCAAGGGACTACTGTACAATTTACAAATAATATTTCTACTTTAAGTCGTTGCTTTTTGTAATATAATCTTGCCCTAAATAAACATTATCGAAGGTGATAGCTGTCTGCTCCCGACTCTTTCCTATCATTAATGTGTTTGCTTAGCAAAAGTAATTTCATATTTTCACAATGCGGGTCTCAATTTAATTGTACATTTTAATAGCGGCCACAGCTGGGTTGATATTCTTATCGTTGTACACAATCAATTGTTTAATGCTAGTAGATTGTTTCAAAACCTCTGCTTGGTCAAACATATTCTCTGCGTTACAAGCAATGTCATGTTTAGATTAGGGCTGTCTTTCATTGTCAGCATCCTTAGTTTTTTTTTCTTTTCCTAAACTGAGATTTAACCGCATTCCACTCGTATGTATTATATTCATCCCAACTGAATTGCAATGTGTAGCAGATGGCAATCATGGCGGACATATGTTTCATTGGGATACACGTCTTCCGTCTCTTTTCCAATCCAGGCGATTAAACGATTTGTTTTCTCACGCACGCACACAGGTGCACGTTACGTACACAAAACATACATTTTGTGTCAGTAAAAGGAGGACTTTAGTAGCAATTCCATGTCGGTTATATTGGTGATGAAAATGCTTATAGGAGATCTGGCATCATTATAACGCTTGGTCGATCACTCCAATTATTCATAATTTATCGCTGGCAATAATTCGTATTAGAGAGAAGACGAAGATAAAATTCATACGATCAGCTTTTGGAGTCATTCATCACATTTGTTATTTGACACAGTGTGACTGCAAATACGGCTAGATGGTAATTTAATGAATTTAGTGTCTCAAGTAAGGGGCAGTCTAAGAGCTATTTTTAAATTGCATAAGATTATTACAATCCTATTGCGACGTTTTAATAGGTTAAAAGGCGCAGTAAACATTAAAGGGGAGGCAAACCACAATACACGCAGTTGATTGAAGGGACGCCACATATAAGGGCTTGTATTTCAGTGAACAATAGAGAAGGGTTTCTGTGTGAGGATCTAGGAGGTTACAAGACCTCAACGTAGGGGGCGCACTGATACAAATCGTCAGAACTCAACACACGGCCTGTAATGCTCTGATAATATCACTATAAGGGCTGTGTATAAAGCTCGTTTTTAATGGTATGAAACGTTGAAGAGCCTTTCCAATAGGAAGCATAAAGTTAAGAAAACAACACCATCGACAATTAGAATATCAATCATAACATTTAAGTTTGGTGACATCAAGAATGGAGAAGAGATAACTATGATAGTGTTGTATTTGTTTGGGTGAGAGTCTACTAGACACTTTAAAGCAACTACGTACAATAGATGATTCATTCTATTATTATCGATAACTTGGTATCTGACCAGCAACGTCATTGCTTTTCGTTTTCGTTTTCCTCTTTCTATATATTGCGCAGTTACGCATTTCTACTTTTAAAAAAAAAGTTCCCAATTCCTCAGCTTATTGTAGTATTTCCTCAAAATTTGTTGGTGTTAAAAATTCCACCAGTGCCGTGAAAATGTGTTGGTTTTAAAGTTCCACTAGTGCCGTGAAAATGTGTTGGTGTTAAAATTCCACTCGTGCAATGAAACCAATATATCTTTGCAAAAGTAGCAAACTTGGTAAAAAGTAATACAGTACAAGAAATGGGAAAGTCGTACTCACGGTAAATGTTTGTACATCTGTCAACACAAAATGTTTTGTTTGCGTTGTAAACTTTGAGAGTTGTGTTCGCTGATATGGTTTACCCCAAACTATGCAACATTTAAAACTATTATTTTACATTAACCTGTTCATTAGGTACATTTAGAAACACACTTATTTATCGATGATAAGTTCAGAGATCTGTTATTCTAAAACCGAATAAGACCAACAAACCCAAGACCTACATTTGGCGTTTACTAGATATCTTAACAGTTCTTGTATCAATCATAGAATATAACGTTAGAGTCACGTGTCATACACGTGACAAATAAAAAAGAACACGTGACTATTTTTCTAGAAGTGCATATTGTCGAATTACAAACAAATTAAATTAAAGAATTCTCATTTGTGAAGAGAACTGGAAAGCCAAGGGCCCTTTTCCACCTCTCTTCATGCCAATCATTTTCTTGCGAATATGTTCCGACTCCATGTTTGAATTTGTACACTGATTTATTGAAAGAGTGAAAGGCACGCATCTAAAAACACAGACAAACAGATATGGTGATGATGGTGATGGAATCAAATATCTAATAGATACTTATAACAACAAATACAGTTGTTGATAGACGGGTTTATTTATAAATAGACTGAGATATCAATAAAGATAGATTGATAAACATGTCTTCTGCCAGATGAATATGTTTTATGCACTGTAGAGCAGAACGACGAACCATAAAATACACGACAGATGATTGGACGTCTATCAATTATCCATATATTCGTTTGAACTTTGACCTTACTGTGTACTCCGTGTCTTATCATCATACAAGCTGCCAAAGCATCCAAAATAACAAATCGTACGACAATTAAAAAATCATAGTTCTGTTTTGAAAATTAGTTAACACACACCAAGGCACACTTCAATTAACACTTATTTATGGCCTATTAAAGGGTAGTAAAATTGTATTAGTAAACAGTAATATATGAAATACGCTATGTTATTGAGATTTCACAAAGGGGAAAAAGATGCTGATGTTTTGACTCGGAAACCTCAAAAAATATTAAACTTTTGACACTGGAGGGCGGCAAACATGAGTTTGTTTATTGACGTGAAGGTTAATGTGACCCTAAACAGTGTCTTAATATTATTATTTTGAGAGACGAATGTCAAAAGTTGTTACTGTATTTTTGCCTTATTTTGTGTGCATATAGTTAAGCATTTCTTTGAGAACAGTCACATACTTATATAAATAGATTGTATCCTCCTCGGAAGAATTGCCTAGGTAAGAAGATTGAACCGATTTTTGAGCAGATGAGCTTATTAAACCATAGACCCGTGGGTGGAGGGTCTATGATTAAACTGACCACATTAAGCTTCAAAGGCGTATGTGGAGGTCATGTTATAGAACCTGGGACTGGAACATTGGTCTTTAAGGTATTTGCGTAACTCGATCATACAAATGCAATCACTGACAATAATCATGCATTTGTGATCTCCAACCACAGCTGTTGAGTTTCGTACTAGTTTCGTTTTTTCGTTTCCTTTCGGGCCCCAGTTCGCAAGCAGCATTGATAGTATACCCAATATGTATTCAGTGGTACCACAACTGTACACAACCCATTCACATCATCACCTTTAAGACTCAAATATATATAAAGAATACTTGAAACGATATCGATGCTAAATTTATAATATAGACATTAAG